>NC_089839.1:199119208-199251708 GCF_035609145.1 Eleutherodactylus coqui
CACAACCGATAACTATAAAAATCTTTTTTTTGGGAAATCTTTTTAAGCCACTCTTCGACGTCCACGAAGATGTGAGGAGCCTGCTGTAGCCAAAGTCTTGTTTTTTCCATATTCATTGGAAACACATGAAGACAAGCACTTTCACCTCCCTTCTTTCAGTATGTGGTGCAAGTTGGAACCACACAGCTAGGCATTGTGATTTTGTGTTTTAAAGAGGCTGTGATCTGCTGTGTGTGAGTAAGAAAGAAAATGTGGTGCAAATACTCACCCTCCTGCAGTGACTTCGGAAGAAGATCACGAGTGCAAACCCGGGAATCGCCACTGGCCACCGATGCGCTCCGACATATACACTCTGCATTTTAAAGACAAGAAGGCGTAGATCAACCGAGATGCTAAGCTACAACAACCAACCCACCCACCCGCAGATAGACAGACAAATATACACAGACACATCCATCCATCAGCACTATACATGCATCCATCCCTAGACACACACACACACACACATCCACATGGCCTCATCCATGCGGCCCCATCCATCCATGAATCCACACAGACTTATACATGCATCATCACAGAGACACACATCCGCCCATGCGGCCCCAACCATCCATGCATCCACACAGACTTATACATGCATCATCACATAGACACATCCGCCCATGCGGCCCCAACCATCCATGCGGCCTCATCCATCCATGCATCCACACAGACTTATACATGCATCATCACATAGACACACATCTGCCCATGTGGCTCTAACCATCCATGCGGCCTCATACATCCATGCATCCACACAGACTTATACATGCATCATCACATAGACACACATCCGCCCATGCGGCCCCAACCATCCATGCATCCGCACAGACTTATACATGCATCATCACAGAGACACACATCCACCCATGTGGCCCCAACCATCCATGCATCCACACAGACTTATACATGCATCATCACATAGACACACATCCGCCCATGCGGCCCCAACCATCCATGCGGCCTCATCCACCCATGCATCCACACAGACTTATACATGCATCATCACATAGACACACATCCGCCCATGCGGCCTCATCCATCCGCCCATGCGGCCCCAACCATCCATGCATCCACACAGACTTATACATGCATCATCACAGAGACACACATCCGCCCATGCGGCCCCAACCATCCATGCAACCCCAACCATCCATGCATCCACACAGACTTAGACATGCATCATCACATAGACACACATCCGCCCATGCGGCCTCATCCATCCACCCATGCGGCCTCATCCATCCGTCCATCCATGCATCCGCACGCACTTATGCACACACATCCATCCATGCATCCACACAGACTTATACATGCATCATCACAGAGACACACATCCGCCCATGCGGCCCCAACCATCCATGCGGCCTCAACCATCCATGCATCCACACAGACTTATACATGCATCATCACATATACACACATCGCCCATGTGGCCTCATCCATCCGCCCATGTGGCCTCATCCATCCGCCCATGTGGCCTCAACCATTCGTCCATCCATGCATCCGCACGCACTTATGCACACACGCACACACATCTATCCATGCATCCATGCAGACTTATACATGCATCATCACAGAGACACACATCCGCCCATGCAGCCTCAACCATCCATGCATCCACACAGACTAATACATGCATCATCACAGAGACACACATCTGCCCATGCGGCCCCAACCATCCATGCAGCCCCAACCATCTATGCGGTCCCAACCATCCATGCAGCCACACAGACTTATACATGCATAGTCACATAGTGACACAATCGCTCATGCGGCCTCATCCATCCGCCCATGCAGCCTCATCCATCTATCCATCCATGCATCCGCACGCACTTATGCACACACGCACACACATCCATCCATGCATCCACACAGACTTATACATGCATCATCACATAGACACACATCCGCCCATGCGGCCCCAACCATCCATGCAGCCCACACCATCCATGCATCTTCACAGAGACGCACATCCGCCCATGCAGCCCCATCCATCCACGCATCCACACAGACTTATACATGCATCATCACAGAGACACACATCCGCCCATGCGGCCTCATCCATCCGGCCATGTGGCCTCATCCATCTATGCATCCGCACGCACTTATGCACACACGCACACACATCCAGCCATGCATTCATTCATGCAGGCTCATCCATCCATCCAGCAGGCCCTAGAAAACTGGCCCCTCGGCCCCACAGAACTGGCCCCAGGGGCGCTGCGGTAGTGCCCGGGGCACAGTGGTAGGCCAACATAAATACAGCAGGGCACCCCAATTGTAAGTCCGGGGCAAAGAAAGTCCCCCCCAGCGCCGACAGCACCCCGACCCCTCACTTACCCAGGCGGCTGCACGGCGGCTTTGATTGTGTTCATCCCGGGTGGCTGGCGGCTGCTGGTCCCGGGTGGCTGGCGGCTGCTAGTTCCGGGTGGCTGGCGGCTGCTGGTCCCGGGTGGCCGGCGGCTGCTGGTCCCAGATCGCTGGCGGCTGCTGGTCCCAGATCGCTGGCTGCTGTGGTCCCGGGTGGCTGGCGGCTGCTGGTCCCAGATCGCTGGCGGCTGCTGGTCCCGGGTGGCTGGCGGCTGCTGGTCCCGGATCGCTGGCGGCTGCTGGTCCCGGATCGCTGGCGGCTGCTGGTGCCGGATCGCTGGCGGCTGCTGGTGCCGGATCGCTGGCGGCTGCTGGTCCCGGATCGCTGGCGGCTGCTGGTCCCAGTTCTCTGGCGGCTGCTGGTCCCAGTTCTCTGGCGGCTGCTGGTCCCGGTTCGTTGGCGGCTGCTGTTCCCGGATGGCCGGCGGCTGCTGGTCCCGGATGGCCGGCGGCTGCTGGTCCCGGATGGCCGGCGGCTGCTGGTCCCGGATGGCCGGCGGCTGCTGGTCCCGGATGGCCGGCGGCTGCTGGTCCCGGATCGCTGGCGGCTGCTGGTCCCGGATCGCTGGCGGCTGCTGGTCCCGGATCGCTGGCGGCTGCTGGTCCCGGTTCGGTGGCGGCTGCTGGTCCCGGTTCGATGGCGGCTGCTGGTCCCGGTGCGCTGGCGGCTGCTGGTCCCGGATGGCTGGCGGCTGCTGGTCCCGGATGGCTGGCGGCTGCTGGTCCCGGATGGCTGCTGGCTGCTGGTCCCGGATGGCTGCTGGCTGCTGGTCCCGGCTGGCTGCTACTGGGTGAAAGCCTTGACTGCGCCTTCACCACTACTTATCGGAGGCCGGGAGCTGAATGGCCGCCCCTGCGCGCTCCCGTGCAGTGATAGGTCGTCTGCGCAGGCAAGCTGTATCGCGCGGGCACGCTGCAGGGGATCGTTCACAGTGGGGAAAAGACTGACTGCGCAAGCGCATCTAAAAAGGACTAAGAAGAAGAAATTAGACGGCTCCATGGCGACGGGGACGCAGAGACAGCGCGAGGACGGCAGACAAGTGAGTGAATAACTTCTGTATGGCTCATATTTAATGCACGATGTATATTACAAAGTGCATTAATATGGCCATACAGAAGTGCTTAATCCCACTTGCTTTCACGGGACAACCCCTTTAAATCTTATTATTAAGGTGGATAGAAGAGGTGTCAAACCGCAATGAAGTAATTATCATGGGGGACTTTAATTATCCAGATATGATATGGGAAAACTGCAAATCTCACAAGGGCCATAAGTTCTTGAAAACAATTAAAGATAACTACCTTACCCAACTTGTGCAGGAGCCAACTAGAGGAAGGGCAACTCTGGACTTAGTATTAACTAACAAACCAGACCGAATAATAGGGGTGCAGGTTGAGGGGCACTTGGGAAATAGTGACTACAAGATAATTAATTTCCAGCTGTCATTCAGCTGTCATTCAGCAAAAATATCGGTACAGACAACAAATGGGAAAAGCTTAAAAACATCCTAATCACCTGATGTGAGCAGTTCATACCCTTTAAAACAAAAGAACTACAAGTACAAGGAAGCCAGTGTGGCTCGACAAGACTGTAAGGGGGGCAATAAATGAAAATAAAAAAACTAGAGATGAGCGAACGTACTCGTCCGAGCTTGATACTCGTTCAAGTATTAGTGTGTTCGAGATGCTCGTTATTGGAAACGAGCACCACGCGATGTTCGAGTTACTTTCACTTTCATCTCTGAGACATTAGCGCGCTTTTCTGGCCAATAGAAAGACAGGGAAGGCATTACAACTTCCCCCTGCGCCGTTCAAGCCCTATACCACCCCTCTGCAGTAAGTGGCTGGCGAGATCAGATGTCACCCGAGTATATAAATTGGCCCCTCCCGCGGCTCGCCACAGATGCATTCTGACATAGCTCAGGGAAAGTGGTGGTGATGCTGGAGCTGCTATAGGGAGAGTGTTAGGAGTTATTTTAGGCTTCAAGAACCCCAACGGTCCTTCTTAGGGCAACATCTGACCGTGTGCAGTACTGTTGAGGCTGCTTTTAGCAGTGTTGCACATTTTTTTTTCTTTTTGTATATCGGCCGTGCAGACCGTTGCGTCCTCAGTCTCCACTCATTGTACATAGTATAGGGCCAGTACTGGTGAGGCAGGCACAGTGGGAAAGGTGAAAGAGATATACAGGCTATATAGGCAGTGGGCTTTTTCAAACAAATTTTGGGAAAAAAATTATATTTGGTCTGCCTGTGACCGTCCTCAGTGTACTGCGTGTCTGCTAGTAGTCCTAATTAATGCGCAGCTAAGCGTTACAGCAGGCTTGCACAAAAGTTTTTCCTGGCTCTGCGGTGCCCGTTACATCACCGCCGTGATCCTGTCCACATTGAAACAGTATACATATATACGCTGCCTACAGTATCTGTCTACTGTCTGAGCTCTGCCGTTCAAAAAATAGAAGCAAAATACCTAAGGCCTACTAGTGGCGTCTGGCCACTTGACTGCTTCTGCGCTGTGAATTCCACTATCTCAGTCCTACGCACCTACGGCTCACTGGAGGCGTGCGCAAAAGTGTTTCCTTGCTCTGCGATGCCCGTTACATCACCGCCGTTATCCTGTCCACATTGAAACAGTATACATATATAAGCTGCCTACAGTATCTGTCTACTGTCTCAGCTCTGCCGTTCAAAAAATAGAAGCAAAATAATTAAGGCCTACAAGTGGCGTCTGGCCACTTGACTGCTTCTGCGCTGTGAATTCCACTATCTCAGTCCTACGCACCTACGTCTCACTGCAGGCGTGCGCAGAAGTGTTTCCTGGCTCTGCGGTGCCCGTTACATCACCGCCGTTATCCTGTCCACATTGAAACAGTATACATATATACGCTGCCTACAGTATCTGTCTACTGTCTCAGCTCTGCCGTTCAAAAAATAGAAGCAAAATACTTAAGGCCTACTAGTGGCGTCTGGCCACTTGACTGCTTCTGCACTGTGAATTCCACTATCTCAGTCCTACGCACCTACGTCTCACTGCAGGCGTGCGCAGAAGTGTTTCCTGGCTCTGCGGTGCCCGTTACATCACCGCCGTGATCCTGTCCACATTGAAACAGTATACATATATACGCTGCCTACAGTATCTGTCTACTGTCTGAGCTCTGCCGTTCAAAAAATAGAAGCAAAATAATTAAGGCCTACTAGTGGCGTCTGGCCACTTGACTGCTTCTGCGCTGTGAATTCCACTATCTCAGTCATACGCACCTACGTCTCACTGCAGGCATGCGCAAAATTCTTTCCTGGCTCTGCTGTGCGTTCCGTAAGTGAAGTCAGCCTCCAACCACAGGCCAATAAGCGGCACATTTTATTACAGCGTTCTGTTTCTGCTCTACTCGTAATACACCATGCTGAGGGGTAGGGGTAGGCCTAGAGGACGTGGATGCGGGCGAGGACGCGGAGGCCCAAGTCAGGGTGTGGGCACAGGCCGAGCTCCTGATCCAGGTGTTTCGCAGCCGACTGCTGCGGGATTACGAGAGAGGCACGTTTCTGGCGATTAATCTCACAATTAATGGGTCCACGCGGTAGACCTTTATTAGCAAATGAGCAGTGTGAGCAGGTCCTGTCATGGATGGCAGAAAGTGCATCCAGCAATCTATCGACCACCCAGAGTTCTACGCCCTCCACTGCTGCAACTCTGAATTCTCTGGCTGCTGCTCCTCCTTCCTCCCAGCCTCCTCACTCCATTACAATGACACATTCTGAGGAGCAGGCAGACTCTCAGGAACTGTTCTCGGGGCCCCTGCCCAGAATGGGCAGCAATGGTTCCTCTCCCACCGGAGGAGTTTGTCGTGACCGATGCCCAACCTTTGGAAAGTTCCCGGGGTCCGGGGAATGAGGCTGGGGACTTCCGGCAACTGTCTCAAGAGCTTTCAGTGGGTGAGGAGGATGATGGCGATGAGACACAGTTGTCTATCACTCAGGTAGTAGTAATTGGAGTAAGTCCGAGGGAGGAGCGCACAGAGGATTCGGAGGAAGAGCAGCAGGACGATGAGGTGACTGACCCCACCTGGTTTGCTAAGCCTACTGAGGACAGGTCTTCAGAGGGGGAGGCAAGTGCAGCAGCAGGGCAGGTTGGAAGAGGCAGTGCGGTGGCCAGGGGTAGAGGCAGGGCCAGACCGAATAATCCCCCAACTGTTTCCCAAAGCGCCCCCTCGCGCCATGCCACCCTGCAGAGGCCGAGGTGCTCAAAGGTCTGGCAGTTTTTCACTGAGAGTGCAGACGACCGACGAACAGTGGTGTGCAACCTTTGTCTCGCCAAGATCAGTCGGGGAGCCAGCCCCACCAGCCTCACCACCACCAGCATGCACAGGCATATGATGGCCAAGCACCCCACAAGGTGGGACGAAGGCCGTTCACCACCTCCAGTTTGCACCACTGCCTCTCCCCCTGTGCCCCAACCTGCCACTGAGATCCAAGCCCCCTCTCAGGACACAGGCACTACCGTCTCCTGGCCTGCACCCACACCCTCTCCTCCGCTGTCCTCGGCCCCATCCAGCAATGTCTCTTAGCGGTCAAACAACTGTTTGAGCGCAAGCACGCCGCCGCGCACCCGCACGCTCAAGCGTTAAACGTGTACATAGCCAAATTGATCAGCCTGGAGATGCTGCCGTATAGGCTTGTGGAAACGGAGGCTTTCAAAAGCATGATGGCGGCGGCCTCGCGCTACTCGGTTCCCAGTCGCCGTACCAGCCCTGCACAACCACGTCTCCCGCAACATTGTACGCGCCCTCACCAACGCGGTTACTGCCAAGGTCCACTTAACAACGGACACGTGGACAAGCACAGGCGGGCAGGGCCACTATATCTCCCTGACGGCACATTGGGTGAATTTAGTGGAGGCTGGGACCGAGTCTGAGCCTGGGACCGCTCACGTCCTACCCACCCCCAGAATTGCGGGCCCCAGCTCGGTGCTGGTATCTGCGGCGTTGTATGCTTCCTCCACTAAATCACCCTCCTCCTCCTCCAACGCAACCTCTGTCTCGCAATCAAGATGTGTCAGCAGCAGCACGTCGCCAGCAGTCGGTGTCGAGCGGCGTGGCAGCACAGCGGTGGGCAAGCGTCAGCAGGCCGTGCTGAAACTACTCAGCTTAGGAGATAAGAGGCACATGGCCCACGAACTGCTGCAGGGTCTGACAGAGCAGACGGACCGCTGGCTTTCGCCGCTGAGCCTCCAACCGGGCATGGTCGTGTGTCACAACGGCCGTAACCTGGTGGCGGCTCTGCAGCTCGGCAGCCTCACGCACGTGCCATGCCTGGCCCATGTCTTTAATTTGGTGGTTCAGCGCTTTCTGAAAAGCTACCCACACTTGTCAGACCTGCTCGGAAAGGTGCGCCGGGTCAGCGCACATTTCCGCAAGTCCAAGACGGACGCTGCCAACCTGCGGACCCAGCAACATCGGTTTAATCTGCCAGTGCACCGACTACTGTGCGACGTGCCCACACGGTGGAACTCTACACTCCACATGTTGGCCAGACTCTATGAGCAGCGTACAGCTATAGTGGAATACCAACTCCAACATGGGCGGCGTAGTGGGAGTCAGCCTCCTCTATTCTTTACAGAAGAGTGGGCCTGGTTGGCAGACATCTGCCAGGTCCTTGGAAACTTTGAGGAGTCTACCCAGATGGTGAGCGGGGATGCTGCAATCATTAGCGTCACCATTCCTCTGCTATGCCTCTTGAGAAGTTCCCTGCAAAGCATAAAGGCAGATGCTTTGCGCTCGGAAATGGAGACGGGTGAAGACAGTATGTCGCTGGATAGTCAGAGCACCCTCATGTCTATATCTCAGCGCGTTGAGGAGGAGGAAGGGGAGGAGCATGAGGAGGGGGAAGAGACAGCTTGGCCCACTGCTGAGGGTACCCATGCTGCTTTCCTGTCATCCTTTCAGCGTGTATGGCCTGAGGAGGAGGAGGAGGAGGATCCTGAAAGTGATCTTCCTAGTGAGGACAGCCATGTGTTGCATACAGGTACCCTGGCACACATGGCTGACTTCATGTTAGGATGCCTTTCTCGTGACCCTCGCGTTACACGCATTCTGGCCACTACAGATTACTGGGTGTACACACTGCTCGACCCACGGTATAAGGAGAACCTTTCCACTCTCGTACCCGAAGAGGAAAGGGGTTCGAGAGTGATGCTATACCACAGGACCCTGGCGGACAAACTGATGGTAACATTCCCATCCGACAGCGCTAGAGGCAGAAGGCGCAGTTTCGAGGGCCAGGTAGCAGGGGAGGCGCAGAGATCAGGCAGCATGTACAGCACAGGCAGGGGAACACTCTCCAAGGCCTTTGCCAGCTTTCTGGCTCCCCAGCAAGACTGTGTCACCGCTCCCCAGTCAAGGCTGAGTCGGTGGGAGCACTGTAAAAGGATGGTGAGGGAGTACGTAGCCGATCGCACGACCGTCCTCCGTGACGCCTCTGCCCCCTACAACTACTGGGTGTCGAAGCTGGACACGTGGCCTGAACTCGCGCTGTATGCCCTGGAGGTGCTTGCTTGTCCTGCGGCTAGCGTCTTGTCAGAGAGGGTGTTTAGTGCGGCTGGGGGAATCATCACGGATAAGCGTACCCGCCTGTCAACCGACAGTGCCGACAGGCTTACACTCATAAAGATGAACAAAGCCTGGATTTTCCCAGACTTCTCTTCTCCACCAGCGGACAGCAGCGATACCTAAACAATACATAGGCTGCACCCGCGGATGGAAGCATCGTTCTCTATCCCCATCAAAAACGGGGACCTTTTAGCTTCATCAATCTGTGTATTATATTCATCCTCCTCCTCCTGCTCCTCCTCCTGAAACCTCACCTGCATTAAACCTGACGTTAGCTTTGCTGTGCTGGGCACTGCAATGGGATATATTTATGTACAGCCGGTGGGTTCCAGGGAGCCACCCATGCTGTCAGTCCACACGGAGTTGTAACTGCATGTGTCCACTTCTAAAAAACCCCAGTCTGACTGGGGCATGCAGTGTGGGCCGAAGCCCACCTGCATTAAACCTGACGTTAGCTTTGCTGTCCAGGGCACTGCAATGGGATATATTTATGTACCGCCGGTGGCTTCCTGGGACCTACCCATGCTGTCGGTCCACACGGAATTGTAACTGCATGTGTCCACTTCTAATGAACCCCAGTCTGACTGGGGCATGCAGTGTGGGCCGAAGCCCACCTGCATTTAATCTGACGTTAGCTCTGCTGTCCAGGGCACTGCAATGGGATACATTTATGTACAGCCGGTGGGTTCCAGGGAGCCACCCATGCTGTCGGTCCACACGGAGTTGTATCTGCATGTGTCCACTTCTAAGGCACCCCAGTCTGACTGGGGCATGCAGTGTGGGCCGAAGCCCACCTGCATTAAACCTGACGTTAGCTTTGCTGTCCAGGGCACTGCAATGGGATATATTTATGTACCGCCGGTGGCTTCCTGGGACCCACCCATGCTGTGGGTCCACACGGAATTGTAACTACATGTGTCTACTTCTAAAGAACCCCAGTCTGACTGGGGCATGCAGTGTGGGCCGAAGCCCACCTGCATTTAATCTGAAGTTAGCTCTGCTGTCCAGGGCACTGCAATGGGATACATTTATGTACAGCCGGTGGGTTCCAGGGAGCCACCCAAGCTGTGGGTGCACACGGAATTTCCATTGCGGAGTTGTACCTGCCTGTGACTATTTATAAAAAACCGCGGTCTGACTGGGGCATGCAGACACCTTGACAGAATGAATAGTGTGTGGCACATAGGTTCCCCATTGCTATGCCCACGTGTGCAGCTCCTGATGGCGGTGGCACAGGATTATATTTCTCATTGCTTCTGTACAGCATTGTGGGCTATCGCCCCGCCCCTTTTATAGAGGGTTGCTGCCTAGCCGTGCCAATCCTCTGCAGTGTGTGCCTGCGGTTCCTCCTCATGGCAGACGCACTTATAAATAGACATGAGGGCAGCTGAAGGCTGCGCAGGGACACTTTGGTGTGCGCAGTGGACACTGGGTCGTGCGAGGGGGGGGGTGGGCAGCATGTGACCCAGGAGAAGTGGCAGCGGAGTGTCATGCAGGCAGTGATTGTGCTTTGTTGGAGGTAGTGTGGTGCTTAGCTAAGGTATGCCTTGCTAATGAGGGCTTTTCAGAATTAAAAATTGTTGGGAGGGGGGGCCCACTCTTCCCGCTATTGTGGCTTAATAGTGGGACCTGGGAACCTGAGATGCAGCCCAACATATAGCCCCTCGCCTGCCCTATCCATTGCTGTGTCGTTCCCATCACTTTCGTGAATTGCCCAGATTTTCACAAATGGAAACCTTAGCAAGCATCGGCGAAATACAAAAATGCTCGGGTCGCCCATTGACTTCATTGGGGTTCGTTACTCAAAGCAAACCCTCGAGCATCGCAAACTTTTTGTCCCGAGTAACGAGCACCCGAGCATTTTGGTGCTCGCTCATCTCTAAATAAAACGTTTAAATTAATAAACCAAGAAGGCAGCAAAGAAGCGCTGCAATCATACAGGGGAAAAAAACAAATATGTAAAGAAAGGATTAAAATTGCTAAGGAGGAGGCAGAAAGATTGATCGCCAAAGAGAGCAAAACCCTAAACTGTTCTTAAACTATATTAACAGCAAAGGGATTTGCACTGAGAGCACTGGCCTTTAACAAATAATGCAGGAAAAATCATAGAAGATGAAGGGGGGAAGGCAAACCTATTAAATGGTTTCTTTTCAAGTGTATTCACGAATGAAAAGGAAATGTCACATGAGATGCAGGGGAATAAAATGAACCCACCGCTACATATTGCATAGCTAACACAGGAGGAAGTGCAGAGCAGGTTACAGAGGATTAAAATCGATAAATCGCCGGGTCCAGATGGAATACACCCAAGGGTTCTAAGGGAAGTAAGTGATGTGATAGCTAGACCACTATTTCTTATATTTATAGACACTATCAAGACCGTGGTTCCAATTTACAAAAAGGGGTCCAAAAGAGAGCCTGGTAACTACAGGCCGGTAAGTCTCACTTCAATAACTGGAAAAATATTTAAGGGGTTTCTGAGAGACTCCATCCTAGAATACCTCAAGGAGAACAACGGAATAACTTCTAACCTGCATGGGTTCATTAGGGGGTCCATCATGTCAGACTAATCCGATCTGCTTCTACAATGAAGTAAGTTCTAAGCTTGACCTGGGAGACTCTATTGATCTCGTATATCTGGATTTCTCTAAAGCATTTGACACCGTGCCGCATATTAGGCTGATTTATAAAATGAGACAGCTCGGACTGGGTGAAAACATATATATCTGGATAAGGAACTGTTCAAGAGATAGAAAGCAGAGGGTGGTAATAAATGGTTAATACTCTGATTGGGCCACCGTCACTAGTGGGGTGTCACAGGGCTCAGTACTAGGCCCCATTCTGTTCAATATATTTATCAACGATCTGATAGAGGGACTGCACAGTAAAATATCAATATTTGCAAATGATACAAAATTATATAAGACAATTAATATAACGGAAGACGATGTGCGGCTACAAAAGGAACTAGATGAGCTGGGAGCTTGGGCAGAAAAATGGCAAATGAAGTTCAATGTGGATAAATGTAAGGTTATGCACATGGACAGGAGAAACGGATGTCACCAATATACACTAAATAGGGTACTGCTAGGGAAAAGTGATATGGAAAAAGGCCTGGGGGTACTAGTGGATTGTAGATATAACTGGAGCAACCAATGCCAGTCAGCTGCTGCAAAAGCTAATAGAGTCTTGGGGTGCATTAAAAGAGGTGTAGGGGTGAAGGACGAGAACACTATTCTCCCACTATATAAGGCACTTGTCAGGCCACACATGGAGTACTGTGTACAGTTCTGTACATCGGTGCTCAGAAAAAATGTTGCAGTGCTTGAGGGGCTTCAAAAAAGGTCAAAAAATAATAAATGGAATTAGAGGACCGGAATACCCAGAGAGACTTTTCAATCTAATCAAAATTAGGACTTTTCACCCTGGAAAAAAAACGGCTAAGGGGCGATGAAATAACTATGTATAAATATATTAGGGGACAATACAAGGATCTCTCCCATGAGCTGTTTATACAAAGGACTGCGTCGGTAACAAGAAGGCATCCTCTACGTCTAGAGGAAAGCAGGTTTCATCAACAACACAGAAGGGGGCTCTTTACTGTAAGAGCAGTGAGACTGTAGAACTCTCTGCCTGAGGACATTGTGATGGCAAAATCCATTGAGGAGTTTAAGAGGGGACTAGACGTCTTTCTCGAGCGGAAGGATATTACAGGATGTAGACATTAGATGACCAGCGGGTTTGTAGTTCCGGGTCTTATATTTAGGTGAGAACTATTAAAGGTTGATCCATGGATTATTCTGACTGCCATTACGGAGTCGGCAAGGAATTTTCCCCCAAATGGGCTAATTGGCTTCTGCCTTTTGGGGTTTTTGCCTTTGTCTGGATCAACTATGGGTTGAAACAGGCCGAACTAGATGGACATTGCCTTCATTCAGCCTAACATCCTATGTAGAAGGAGTTGTAGATATAACTATAATCTGCGGTGTGAACATGTTAGGGGTGGGTGTCCTGTTAAGATCTCTCCAAAAGCAAAATGGGTAATCCTAAAAGTGGTGACAACGAAGCCAAAAGGAACAGCAAAAGGCCTACAGAAGATTCTAGAAAATGCTAAATAAACTCTGTCCATGTGTCCACTAAAAGAAAACCAAGTGAACACAATTTGTATTCATGGAGGGACACCATGAGGGAAGCCGCTGTTATCCAAAAAAACACTGTGACCCATCTAGTTTTCCCGAGACACCTGGATGCTCCACAATGGGTCTGGGGAAATGTTCTATGAAAAGAGAAGACAAAACTGGAACTTTGTAGCAAAAATACACAATGCTATGTCTGGAGGAAAAATAAACCTCATCCCAGCTGGGACACATGGTGCAGAGGGCATCATGGTTTGGGGCTGCTTTACTGCCTCGGGGCCTGGACTCTTAAGCACACATGCACGAAAATAGGTCCTCTATTTTCCTGCATTTTGCTCAGCAAAAGTGCTACAGATGTCTATGGCAGGTGCGAAAATACACAAGGGAAGGGTGTGACACTGAGCAAAACACAGGAAAAAAGACAGCCAGACCTTATTAGGCTTAAATAGCCATTAAATTCACTCGTGTGTGAATTGGCCTTGTGTGTAAAAATTACAGTTATATGTGCAGAAGCACAAGCAACACGCCGATTATGATTCTCCTCAAACCTCGTTGATGCACAAATACACAGCACAAACTTTCGTGTGACGCCGCCATTACCGAAAGAATCTGGGCTGTGAAGTCATAGAGGGGTCTGTTCTGGGGTTTGCATTTCTTCAGGGGGTCTGGTCCCTAAATACCATTTACTGACATCAAACTGTGACCAATGACTCTGCCGCTCCTCCGTTGTATATGATTTGTGCTTAAAGGGGTTGTCCCGCGGCGGCAAGTGGGTCTATACACTTCTGTATGGCCATATTAATGCACTTTGTAATGTACATTGTGCATTAATTATGAGCCATACAGAAGTTATAAAAAGTTTTTCACTTACCTGCTCCGTTGCTAGCGTCCTCGTCTCCATGGTTGCCGTCTAATTTTCGCCGTCTAATGGCCAAATTAGACGCGCTTGCGCAGTCCAGGTCTTCTGCTTTTCTCAATGGGGCTCCGTGTAGCTCCGCCCCGTCACGTGCCGATTCCAGCCAATCAGGAGGCTGGAATCGGCAATGGACCGCACAGAAGCCCTGCGGTCCACCGAGGAAGAAGATCCCCGCGGCCATCTTCATCAGGTAAGTAAGAAGTCACCGGAGCGCGGGGATTCAGGTAAGCGCTCTCCGGTGTTCTTTTTTAACCCCTGCATCGGGGTTGTCTCGCGCCGAACGGGGGGGGGGGGGGGGGGGGGGTTGAAAAAAAAAAAAAAAAACCTGTTTCGGCGCGGGACAACCCCCTTAACTAAGCTATTATTAACTAAGCTATTAATATGAGCAAAATGACAAAAACCATTTTACAGCTGTCACAGGTATTTGGAATGATATAGAATTCTATAACAGACTTCATGTATCGAAAGGGCTTAAATAAAGAGAAGTGCCGAGGCAGGCTGTGATGACCAAAGTTCTGATTTTGTATCTAGTGCTAGGGATATAAGTTGTGAGATCTGATTGTGTAGTGGCCCAGAACTAATAGGGCCCCTTCAAAATGTCTGCTATATGTTGTCTGTATTGTCTTGTACATTGTCTTGGATTGGGGAATAAATCAGCAGAATGTGTATTAGAGTTTGCAGGAATGAAAGGGTTAATGTCTGCAAATGAGCTGTCTCTGTCTGCTGTAAATGTATCATTTTATGATGTGAGTTTGAAAGTCATGTGACCATGCTTCATATAGGTGTTTGCAGACTGACTTGCACGTAATCTTTGCAAAGAGTGAGTTTAGGAAAGTCAGTGTTGGAGTTTGCAAGAGAAGTTGGCAGGAGCCAGAGTTATTTGGACCCCCACAGACACTGAATGGTCTGCGTGTGTTATAATGGAGGAGGCTGAGCGATGGCCTAAAAGTTACCTTGGGACTACTACCCCTAGAAGTTCTACAGAATGAGCGGATGAGAGGAGATCGCCATGCAGCGCTGAGTGCTGCCTTTGAGAGTGAGTATTGACCGGTAGAGAGGTGGAAGAGAGAGGAAAGCCTTTACAGCTATAAATGTAAGCCTAATAGGAAAACTAACCCCTAACCCTCCACGGAGGCAAAAAGCATTTAAGAGGCTGCAGCTGTTCCTGGCCTCCGTCAGTGCAGTGTGCGTCTATTGATTTGTACCCGCTATGGCGGCTGTGAGCTGCGTCCCCGTCTGCAATAGCCCCGATGACTCACCGAGCGTCCTGCAGTTTGCCCCAGCGGTGCTTCAGTCTCTTCTGCAGCACAGCATGAGCCGCCCCACCGGCGCTCATCAGCCCTCACATCGACTGTTGGTTCTGTCTGCAGCCTTCCCCACCTCCTCCCCCCCACTGCATCAGGTGGCCCAGTGGCGCTGAGATGTACTGGCTGGTCTGTCCGCTGCCTTCTTTCCCCACTGCATCAGGTGGCCCTGCAGCGCTCCCATCAGCAGAGCAACGCGTCTGTCGGCTGCCTTCTCCCGCACAGCATGAGGAGCCTAACGGCAGACAGTGGGGCACAAGTTTCTCCCCAACAGCATCAGCTGCCGATCGACTAACAACGGGGCACGAGGGCCGGTAAAGGGGACTGCAGGTGGCACTGTACAGGCCCCGGGAACACTCACAGTGGGGCCGTAAAGGGAACATGGTAAGGGGAGATGGGCGGCCACAGACAGCAGTGCTGGCCGCCCATAGGAGCAATTACTGCAGGAGACCTCAGTGCCAGGACCTGTGAGGCTCAGGGAGGGGAGCATGCCGTGCAGCCAATCACTACAAGGGGGTGTCACTGGCCTGTCAAGCAGCCACAATCTTGTCTCCACCCCCACTTCCTGGTGGTTACAAGATACAATAATACCGGAGTATATTGCATAGCTGCAGCACTGAATGGCTTACTGTCTGGGCTATGTCTGGAAATGTATCTTTTGTTTGTTATATGACCTTGTCCCATAAATGTGTTTTCAAGGTGTATGATTGAGGGAGAAGGAGTGAAGTTCTGAGTCTGGAGAGAGTTCTGAGTTGTTTTGTGGAGTTCTTTGGTGGTTGTTGGAGTTCTGGTCTGCAAGAGAGGGAAGACTGGCTGCATGCAGATACTTTCAACCTGCATGTGGTGAAGATGGAAAAGGCTGAGATTTGGCCTTTTCCCTGGGACTAATATCCCCAGGAGTTCCACTGAATGACTGAAATGTTGGAGTCCGCCATGCAGAGTTAAAGTCTTCAGGAGTGAGTGAGTGACCGTTAGAGAGTTTGTGCCTTTCTAAGGAGTATTTTTCTAGGAGCGGTGCTGCACAGATAACTTGGACTGTGGGCTCGGTGTCATCCTGAGTTTGCCTCCCTGTCCTTACCACTCACCGGCAGCTGTATCAGAAGCTTGGTGCTGGGCTCTTGTGCCAGGGGGATTGTATGCTCGGATAACAGCCTGGTACTTATTGTAACACCAGGTACCGAAGAAACCTCCGATTTCCAGTGCTTAACCCCTTTGCAGGGTCATGGTCAGTGTGATTGCGGCATCTAAACGTCTGACAGAGGGAGGGGGCTCCCTCTGACACTTATCGGACCCTTGTGATGTGAACGTGAGGTCCTGATGGGTTGGTGAATACAGCCTCTGGGTCTGCCAGCTGCCAGGTGGCCTATGAAGTTCAGTCTCTTGGCTGAGCTTTATGCTGTGTTTCTCCGATAATAAAAAAATATAAGACCTCCCCCCAAAATAAGCTGTAGCTAAACTACATGAAAAAAACTGTGTATTGGTCCCTTGCACTGGGCCGTGGTGCTGCTGCAGGCTTCTGTGTACTCCTGAACGCCGACAGAGCATTCACTTTCTGGTAGCGGTGCTTGAGTACCCCGCCTTCAGCAAACGATTGCTCTGATTGGTTGATCGAGCACCATGTCAGCCAATCAGAAGCAGCACTCAATTAACCAATCACAGCCATTCAATTATGTCATTGAATGGTTAATCGAGTGCTGGCTCTGACTGGCTGACGCGGCGTTCGATGAACCAATCAGAGCAATGGTTTGTTGGAGGCGGGGTATTCATGCCCCGCCACCAGGAAGAGAATGTTCTGTCGGCGTTCAGGAGTACACAGAGGCCTGCTACAGTTCAGCGCGAGGGACCCAAATGCTGTGTACTAGGTGAGTATTATAAGCCTTCCCCCAAAATTAAGACACTGTGCCTCTTTTGGGGCAAAAATAATATAAGACGGTGTCTTTTTTTTCAGGAAAACACGGTAGCTTTCTAATACACTACTATACTGATGTATTGCAGCTTATTAGAAAAATTTATAAAAGATGCTGATTATTAAGTTCCCTTACGATCCACAGTTCAGTCAGCCCATAGACAATCCTTAGGCATCCGCAGGTAATTGAATACCTGAAAATGTCATTTTTCCGATTTGCGGATTGCATGAGCTCGAAAAAAATCGCAGCATGCTCCATTTTCTGCGGATTCCCACAGCGCTCAGCCAATCACAGTCAGCGCTCACCTGTCAATCAATGATGGCTGGGTGCTGCCCCTGATTGGTTATGGTGCTCAGTCAATCGGGGCAGCGCTTTCTGGAGGTGGGGATTTTTCAATCCCTGGCCTCCAGAAGACAGACGGACGGCTCTTCTAGACGAATTACATTTTTTTAAACTTTTTTTTTACACCTGGAGAGGATTTTCAGGAAAGGGCTTATATTTCAAGCCCTGCCCTGAAAATCATTGCTGCGGTGCTTGGCTGCAACCCATTGCTTTCAATGGGGCTGCAGCAGCGCTAGCCCCATTGAAAGCAATGGATAGCATCGCGGACCTCTATCACAGCTATGGCAGAGGATACCTTCATCCCCGCCAGCCCCACTAAAAACAACGGGCGATAATGCTGCTTTTTCTTAGCGCTGTGAGTGTGCAGTGAAAGCATCACAAATGAGAATAAAACCATTGGAAATCATTGGTTTCATTTTCATGCGTTTTCACTCACTCTCGCAACGCAAAATAGCCTATCACCTGTGTGAAGCTGGCGTGAGTTGTATGCAATCATGTGGGCTGCAGCTGTCATTCAATACCTACAAATCACTCAGTAGCGCTACAAGACCTTTCAGTGTAGCTGTAGGACCCATTCGGACATTTGCAAGCCATATGCTGTCCGTCTACACAGTCCCATAATAGGCAATGAGGCTCTTAAAACAACTGATTCTACACATGGACCGCAAACAGCCATGTTAATTCAAGCTTATAATTGAGGGTGACAGCTAAGGACAGTTCTGATAATCATGCAATTCCTTTATGTAAAAAATGTGTCTTGGCATTCCCTTAGTTTGTTTTTGCTAAAAAATGAATATCGAGATTAAAATCAAAAATTGTCCTTAAGTTTGAAAAAAATGAAATTGTCATTAGTGTGGGGATATGCGTGTTTGGATTACAAAAAACGTTTCAGCCCCAATCAGGAGCTTTTATCAAGCCTCTATATGCATCTTAACTCCCGTGCCTAACGAAACACCGCAGCCCAGCGGGAGGGACCGGGACCCACGAAAATAAGACACTGTGCCTCTTTTGGGGCAAAAATTAATATAAGACAGTGTCTTATTTTGGGGGAAACACGGTATGAAACTGCCTGGTTTACTCTCGCCTTATAAGCTTTTTATCAGAACACTCTTCTTGACCCCTTACAGTCCAGCTTCTGCCCTTGATGCTTGACTGAAAACGTCCTGACTAAAGTGTCAAACAACCTCCTGATGGCCAAACGAGGAGTGACTACTTCCTACTGATCCTCCTCAATCTCTCCACAGCATTTGAAACTGTTGATTAAAAACTCCTCCTCAATATGCTTTGCTCCATCGGCCTAAAGGACACTGCTCTCTCTTGGTTCTCCTCCTACCTATCTGACCACTCCTTTAGTGTCTGCTTTGCTGGCTCCACCTCCCCTCCACTTCCCCTTGCTGTTGGGGTCGCCCAGCGCTCAGTTATACACCTCCTCCCGTGACATCACAGCAACATTCCTTCAAAATGCCAACACTGTCTGTCTACTGTCTCTAACACTATGTCCTCTCTCTTTTTAAAACTGAACCTCTCAAAAACTAACCTACTGCACCCATTTCAGGGAAGTCAGAAACTAGATTTTTCTATGATACCTTGACGGGAAACAACAAACTGACAAAAAAAAAACATACGATAAGTTGGGAAAAAGAACTAGGGATTGTCTTTCCTATCGAGGCATGGCAAAAGTCTTGGAGGTTAGCAGGAAGATCTACTAAAGGTTTGGGTATTCTAGAAGTGCAAATGAAAATAAACATGAGATGGTACTTTACCCCAACACTGTTAGCTAGCAGATTTAAAAATGGAGATGCTTTGTTTTGGAGAAATTGTGGTCAGAGGGGCTCTCTCTCACACATATTTTGGACATGTCCGAAACTAAAAGAATATTGGATGAATATACTAAATTTGTTAGATGACATGCTACGGATCCGAATTAGGAGAGAAGCAAAAATAATTATGCTGTTGGTGGAATTAGATAGCTATCCACCAAATTGCAGATACCTGATAGGACATGCTCTAATGACAGCAAAGACAATTATTGCTAAATACTGGAGAGGGCCCATCGTCCCAACATTTGGAGAGTTCAAGGACCGTATGGCAGAGCAGTGTGTATTTGAAAAATGGCTAGCGTTCAGAAATAATACATTGAAAAAATATGGGGAGTCTTGGGATGTCTGGAGAAAATTCTTAAAGTCTTGACATGAGAAAAATATGTGATGCCAAATTTGTATTTTTTTTCTTTTTTTTTCTTTACTGGTTGAGTTGGTTACTGTTTGAAATCTGTCTGAACCGCTGACAAGTCAATGAGATTGCCTCTTTCTATCATTACTATTTTGACAAAGATAAATATACCGATTTGTTTGTTAAATGCTATACCGAAAAAAAAGGGGGAATATATTAATAAGATAACTGTACCCATTAGAACATTGTTAAACAAAATTTGTTGTGTATGATCTGTACTACATATGCGGAAATGTTATGTATGTCTATTATATCCTCAATTTAAAAAAACCTAATGTTTAAAAAAAAACAAAAAACTAACCTACTGGTGTTTCTGCTCTCTGCTAACCAACCTCATCCTGGCATCTCCACGTCAGTGTGTGGCACAACCACAACTCCCAGCACGCCTGCTGTCTCTGGGTCATTTTCGACTCTGATCTCTCCTTTACCCCGTATATCTAATCTCTCACCCGAACGTATCACCTGCACCTCAAGAACATCACAAGAATCCACTCCTGTCTCATCATGGACACTTTAAAAATGCTCACTGTTGCCCTCATCCATTCCTGGCTTCATTATTAAAACTCGTTGCTTATCGGCCTCCCCTGCACCTGACTCTCCCCACTCCAATCCATCCTGAGTGTGGCAGCAAGGCTCATCTTCCTTTACAGCCGCTTCTTGGACGCCTCTGCCCTGTGCCAGTCACTGCACTGGCTACCCATCAAATACAGAATACAATTCAAACTCACTACCTTCATCCAGAAAACTCTACATAGCACCGCGCCGCCCTTTATTGCTCCCCTCATCTCAATCCACCACCCAGCCTGCGTCCTCTGCTCCACTAATGAAATCAGATTAAGTGCCCCTTTAATTCGAACCTCTCATTCCCACCTCCAGGACTTCTTCAAAGCAGCACCAGTCCTCTGGAACGCTCTGCCCCAAACTATCCGGGGAATTCCTGACACATAAAACTTCTGGCGTGCTCTAAAAACGCACCTCTTCAGGTAGGCATACCACATTCCCTAAATGAAACCCTTCTTTACTCCACCTAATAACATGCTTCGTGTCCTATTGACTGCAATCCCTGCAGTAATACCGATTCAACCACCACACGGCTTAAGTTTGACCATCATCTATGTGTATAGCATCCCTCACTCTCCACCTCACCATACCGAGCCCTTCACCTTCTGTATCACCCCATTATCTGTAGTATGTAAGCTCGTTGGAGTGGGACCCTTACCCCAACTGTTTCCATCGATCGCTTACTTCATGTAACAGTGTTTTTTGTATGTTTGTTTCTTGTATTTGTTCTCCCCTGTTTGCACATTATATAAATGATAACAGATGTACCTACCTGCTCTAATTTCCTCAGTGAGCCTCGTTATCAAGAACCCCGTCTTCGCCCAGAATACATGTACTTCAAGACCCTCTTGGAGAGTTATGAAGGAGCCGTCAGGAACACTTTACACATGCGGAGGAAAATCGAGGAAATGGGATGGGATGAAAATGGACGGGAGGTTAAATATATTTCCAGGTTATTTATCCATATCTATGTATATATGATGTTAAAGGGATGGCTGATGCAGTAATTAAAAGGGAATATGTAGATTTCCATTGTAATTATTTTGGTTCAAATAAATTTTATTGAATACAAATTTGCCTTTGTTTGTTTACAGCTTAAATTGTCACACAAAGATGTAAAGAAAAAAACAACTTTAAAAGAAGATTATCTGTTTGTGACGGTTTCCTAGGCAGTTATACCTATGGGGGTTGGAAAGGAGATAGCGAGGGGAGTGTTTGAGTGGGAATGCGCCTGACTTAAGTAGGTTGATCAGGAGTTGTGTGGCTAGAGCACACGCTATGGTGTTTCCCCACTCTGTTCCTCCTCTTGGCTGTACCTGAGAATCGCGAATAAGCATACCATTCCGGTTCTAAAATGGAATCTCGAGGTGACTGTTCCTTTCCTACCAAACTCTATTTAACTTACACTAAGACGTACGCGGGAGTGAGGAAAATGGGGGAGGGGGTAGACAGGGAGGGGGACAAGTGCAGGTAGGGGGGAGAGGGTATCGGGTTAGGTGGGTGGAGACTTGAAGTTGTGGCGAATGTTGTCCAGAAGCTCGACGGGTATGCGATCAATCAATTGATGCTTGGTCTAACCATTGTTTAAAGGCATCTGTTTCCCTAAACGCAACCCAAGACTGCCATGTCTTTTGGTAGGCTTCCCACAGTTTAGGCTCGTCTGCCCCCAGCTCGTCCAGTCTCATGAGAGTATGGAGCTCCTCTACCCACATGCCTCTGGTAGGTGCGGTTGTGGAACGCCAGAGTCTTGGAATAATTCTTCTCACTGCGATTATAAAGTGTTTTAGAAGACTTGACTTCACTACTCTCAAAGAGCCTGGGAACAGGGAGTCCATTGTAATTATTAAGCAGAGAGTACTCCAATCAAATCAAGTACCGAGCTTCGTAGGCTACAGTCAGTGGAGTTTGGCCCACTGCCAGCAATGAAGTGACCTTGCTGGGTCTACAGATTGTTGGGTCAAGCAAGGCGAGATGTGAAGATTTTGAGTTTCATATCAGATGCAGAAGACAGAAAGTATCTACCATGTCTGACCTTCTGATTCTAGTATAAAATTTTGGCAACTTCTTCATGGGAATTTTCCCCTTGATTATGTTCAAACTTGCTGCATTTTTCACACTTTGCATTGAAAAACTGCAAACCTTTCCACAACACATTTGTTTGAACTTTTTTTACACAAGGTTCATGCCCAGTGGATCAGAAGATCCCTCTTATATAGACAGTGAGCAAGTTCTCACTTGTAAACAGGCAGTCATTCATCTTTGAGTGACTGCCTGATCACAGTGAATGGAGGTAAGAAATCTATGGTGCGCTCAACCTCCATTCATTGAACGACTATCACTCCAGTGTGAATGCACAAAAGCGATAGTCATACTGACAACTGTCAGGCGCTTAAGCTCCCAGCAGTTGTCCCATCTAAAAGTACCCTTAGACTTGTGGTTGTCACCAGGGGCGTAACTATAGGGGATGCAGGGGATGCGGTTGCACCCGGGCCCATAAGGCCTCTCTTCTCCACATAGGGAGCCCAGTACTATGAATAAAGCATTATAGTTGGGGGCCCTGTTACAGATTTTGCATTGGGGCCCAGAAGATTCAAGTTACGCCTCTGGTTGCCACGTTTTTTTAACCCAACAACAGTAGCCAATGAATAAACTCACAGCTGGCTGTTACCATTCTTATATTATAGCACTATGCTCTAAGAATCCAAAGCCTCTTGAATTGTGTGAAAACTGATGATGGCCCCATAATGAGGCACCAGCCACAGACATCTCCCATATTGCAGGCGTGGCAGTGGAGGACACTTGGCCATAGCAACCTAATCATTATTTAAAGGCAACTATCATTGCTGGAAAAAAATTATTACCAGCACCGACCTTCAGATATATTTAGTGGCTAGACCAGTCGTTTACTAGCTGGGTGCCAACCCTACTTAGGCTGGCTTCACACGGGCAAGAAAATTGTGCAAGATTTGTGCGTTGATAGACGCTTAAATCTCACACAAATGTGAACCGCTTTTTTTTAATGCCATCATACCCATGAGTGATTTTTTTCCCCCACATTGCATTGTTATGTGATGCTGGAAACAAATTGCGACATGTACTATCTTGTGCGTGCTCTTGCATCGCACCGCCCATTATTTTCAATGGGACCAGCGGCAGCATCGCACCATTTGCAATGCAAGGTTTCCCATTGAAAACAATTGGAGAAACTCTGCAAACAGCCGTGCGGGGGGGTGGGGTGGGGGGGTGGGGAGTGCCCTTCACCCCCATAGTGATGCGAGGCTGTTTTGACATGCAAACACCTCACATCCTCTGGAAAATCATATGGATGGCGAGCGTGATATAGGAGCGGGATTCTCTCCATTATGAAGTTAGCCTAAGACTGCGTTGTCCATATACAGTGGTGTGTAGAAGTTGCAGGTCAGGAAGTGTCAGTGTAGTGAGGAAGGCTTGTGCGCCCCATAGGCTGAGGGGTCTAGTCTCAGCCATGTCACTGAGTCCCAGATGTAGGTTCCCTAATAATCAGGCTCTTGAAAGGCCGAACTTTATACCCTTATCTTATTAATCCAAGTAATGCCAAAAAAATAGAGAAAAGCCAACAATTTGTCAATAGTAATAGAAGTGTTTTTGTAAACCGCAAAGCTGCTTAGGGCAAATTAGATGCATTTTTGTTATGCTCTGTATCTGCAGGAACATATCTGCAGGGTTTAGGGACCACAGCCACCTTTGATCCTATCACCCAGGAATTTATAATAGATACTCCACAGATACCAGCAACAAAGTGGTGGCCAGGAGGGTGTAAGTCATTTCTTTTTTTTGCACTCCAGTTCTTGATGTCTGTAATATAAAATGTTCCACACATGCCCAGATGGTAATTTCTGCATTTTTGATCTGAACAGTAGGAAAAACCAGCACACATGCTGTGGTCCTAGCCCAGCTATACAACAATGGACACAAGTACGACATACATCCATTTATAGTCCAGATGCGAAGTCTGAAGGACCACTCTCCACTGCCAGGTAACAATCTCAGTTCACTAGACCTTATGTATACGGACAACTAAACCCGATTCATAGATATCCTTATTCAATATCTCATTCCGAAATCATGAGTACTAATGTGGACTTGATTCCCTTTTGCTGCTATAATCTTCCTTTCTATGGATGATTTCCATTAGATTTTAGAACATAGCTGCAGATGTAGGATGCAGGAAATGTGGTGGAAGGCCATGATTTCTGACCAAAATAAAGCTGGCTGTATATTCTATCCTACCAAAGGTATTTTGACATCTGACAAGAACTGTGATGGCTTTCTCATGGATGCCTTATGTACAGCTGCATCACTGGTGTATCCAATAGCAGCCAGTCCCTGTCGGACAATGCTGACACTAACTTGGTTTCTACTTGCTTGCATATTCTCAGTAGATAAGGGATTTCTGTGACCGGACCCTCTCAGGTGTCGTTTGTCCTTTTTGGTTAATATTTTGGGTTGTCTGGGGTTCTTTGTTTAGGCATGGTACATCCCTCTTTCCTCCACCTTGTGACCACGTAATTCCCATTTGAGCTGGTGTCTGGGTGGTAGTGGAATTGTCACAAACCAATAGTCCACTAATATGACAATCAAGAATGACACCACGTGTAAACTCTGTAAGTTCCTTAGATTGAAGCATGTTCAGCAAAACAAACTATGGCTGACATAAGACACGATCCAAATACTTTTGGTAAAATAGCATAGATAAGAGAGCTGTTGGCCGAATACTCATTTGGCCTACAGGTGTCTCTTGTGGCTCCCACATACGTACGCATGCCAAAATCAGACAATTGTACAAGGTTTTTTTCAGCAAGCAGAATGGGAAAAACCATTCCTAAACAACATCCCTGGCAATGGCTTATCTCCTGGGAGCCAACGGCCGGGCATATTGAAATCCAACAAGCTCAATTCCTTATTACCTGAAGTGCTGATGTTTGGGGACAGGCTGTCCATTAGCATGTAATGCAGATAAAAATCTGCTGTTCTACATCTTCAGACCTCCTCCATATCTTGCATTCCCTGTAAAATAACAAATCTGGAGTTTTTCTTCCTAGAACTTTGTTCTGTTCCTTTGATTCTGTGGGAAAAGTAAGAAGAAATGAAGACAATGGCTGTTACCATTCACTTTGTCAAAGGGCGTATCCCTGCAAAGTGACACTTGTCCAATCAGTGATGAAAGTTGTATATGTGGACACACCCCATTGACAAAAGGAATAGTAACAACCAGTCGACAATTTATTCAGACATGTCCAGGAGGCCTAGCAGAGAATCGCTACAATGTAGAGCTATAAGAAAATATGCTCCAGAATTGTTTTTCCATGGAAAGTGTAATTATTTACTGAAGCAAAAATAATAGTAGTGGTGGTAGGTCCTCTTAAAGGGAACCTGTCACCTTCCTAAAGCACCATAAAGTAACTTATGGTGCTGCTAGGTGAGGTGACAGGAAGCCAGGTCCTGTAAGGTTTTTATATTTAACCATTTCCTGGTTCCCGTCACTAAAGTCTGAGTGGCGGCTGAAAATGTTACTCTTTTCAGAGTCGTGTGGGTGCCCATAGATTTTATAACAGAGCAAGCGCACAGAACTCTAAAAAGCCGGAGTGTAGCCTTCAGCGGCGGGCACCACGGGAACCAGGAAACAAGACCAGTAGAGTATAATAAATACAGCACCGCCCTAACATCACCATAAGTTAGTTTATAGTGCTGAAGGTGGCAGGTTCCCTTTAAAAGTGTAACTTTCTTGTGTAGGGAAATAGTAGTTGTCACAAAGACATGCTGTCGTGGACTACCTCAAGAAGTATAGCTGTATAACTCCATACCAGCACAGTTTTATGAGAGACGGCTTCTGTCCAACCAACCTGATGAGCTTCTATGAGGAGGTAAGTTCTAGACTGGACCCGGGAGTCATTGGATCTTGTGTATCTGGACTTCTCTAAAGAGTTTGATACTGTGCCGCATAAAAGGTTGGTATATAAAGTGAGAATGTTTGGTCTGGGCGAGAATGTGTGTAAGTAAGGGTAGGTAACTGGTCAGTGATAGAGAGCAGAGGCTGGTTATTGATGGTACATTTGGGTCATTGTTGCTAGTGGGGTACCACAGGGGGCAGTATTGGACCCTATTCTTTTCAATAAATGTATTAATGACCTAGTAGAGGATTGCACAGTAAAATAGCAATATTTGCAGATGATACAAAACTATATAAAGGAATTAACACAAGAGAGGATAGAATGTGGTTGCAAATGGATCTGGACAAGGGCAACTAAAGTAATAAACAGAATGGGCAAACTACAATACCCAGCAAGGTCATCAAAATTTGAAGTATTCACTTTAGATAAAAGATGGCTGAGGGGTGACTTAAAAATTATGTATAACTATATCAGGGGACAATACAGAGATCTCTCTCATCATCTACTTATACCCAGGACTGTGACTGTAACAAGGGGGCGCCCTCTACGTCTAGAGGAAAGAAGTTTTCTGCACCAACATAGAAGGGGGTTCTTTGCTTGAGGACGTGGCAATGGCAAATTCAATAAAGGAGTTTAAGAGGGGCCTGGATGCTTTTTTTGAGTGTTACAACATTATATGTTATAGTCACTAATTACATCAGAAGGGCCGGTGATCCAGCGATTATTTTGATTGCCAAACTTGGAGTTTGGAAGGAATTTTTTTCCCCTTAAATAAGAAAAATTGGCTTTTACCTCATTGATGTTTCTTTGCCTTCCTCTGGATCAACAATGGGAAGGGTGGGGGGTAATGGGGTGAATTAGATGGACACAAGCCATTTTTGGGCCTAGCATACTATGTTACCTAATGGTAGACAGCTAATTACTCCAAAGCAAGACTATATTTTCATCATGCTAGTAATGCGCGCTTAGGGCTTAGTCAGACGGGCGTTTTTTGCCGCGATTTGCGCATGCGCATGCGTCCGGCGATTTTTTAAAACCATTGCTTCGCAATGGTATCGGACACATGAGCGCTTTTTATGCGCTCGTCCGAAAAATTATAGAACAAAAAATCGCAGATCGCACCTATCTGCGATCTGCGATTCCTGTTCGATTCTGTATATGCGCTCAATGGGGCCGGCGGCAGCAGCGCCGACCCCATTGAGAACATATAGAAGACAAATCATTCTTCTCTGCCACAGCTGTAACAGCTGTGGCAGAGAAGAACGATGTTTGCCCATTGAATTCAATGGAGCGGCAATACAGCCGCTCCATTGAAAGCAATGGGCTGCCGGCGTGCGCGGGGTTAATTGTCGGGAAGGGGTTAAATATATAAACCCTTCCCTGCAATTCATGCTAAAATGTGTTAAAATAAAAAAAAATTGTATACTCACCTTTCCGCTGCAGCCGGAGTCCAGCCGCGGCCGCTGTCAGTTCTCCTGAACTGCTTCTCGGCACTATTCAGCCGGCGGGGCTTTAAAATCCCCGCCTGCTGAATGATCTGCTCTGATTGGTCACAGCCTGACCAATCAGAGGCCGGTTTCACTCACACACCCATTCATGAATTCATGAATGGGTGAGTGACTGCTGCCTCTCAGCGCTGAGCCAATCAGGGGCAGGTCTGACTCACATCCATTCATGAATTCATGAATGGGTGTGAGTGAGGCATGCCTCTGATTGGCTCAGCGCTGAGCCAATCAGGGGGCAGGTCTGACTCACACCCCCTTCACACCCACTGCAGGACGGCTGCCCGGAGCTGCAGGCAGAAGGTGAGAATGCAATTTTTTTTTATTTTAACACATTTTAGGATGGATTGCAGGTAAGGGCTTATATATTTAAGCCCTTACCGACAATTCATCCCGGGCTCGCCCGCAGCGCATTGCTTTCAATGGAGACGGCTGTATTGCCGTCTCCATTGAATGCAATGCGCTGGACAGCTCCGGCCCCTTTCTAATGAAACGCGGCTAGGAGCAGATTTTCGGGCGATTTGCGGGCGACTTGCGCGCACCGGTCACGCGATCTGCGGATGCGCATCCGTCATGCGATCCGCAAATCGCGGCAAAAAACGCCCGTCTGACTAAGGCCTTAGTGTGCATGCTGGGAAAAGCTTTTCAGGCTTATTCAAAGGCTCCATTCACCCAACGAGAATTAGAAGTATTATTTTGCTCTCCACTGGATGCTTAGTATACCACAAAAAATGTAGTAAACTTCACTAACGCATAGAGAGGTATACAGAAAAAAACAAATACTGTGCTGTATACGTGTTATTTTTACAATAGGACCCTATGGGCAAAATATCCAATATGCAAACTTCTACAGTGGGATACGGTGCAATCCTCCTCCAGAGGGGTACGGCCGTAGTGTGATGAGAGTGCTCTTAGTTGTACACATATACACCAGCTAATACTTTCTGCTTTACACTTGGACAATTGATATAAATGCTGTGATATTACGTTTCTGTTTATAATAAATCAGAATTCATCATGTAACCTCTTTTCAGGAATATCCGTTGGAGACATTGGGCCCAAGATGGCTTTTAAGAACCTTGACAACGGATACCTCCTGATGAGCAATATTCAAATCCCAAAGGAAAACGTGCTAAGCAGATACTCTCAGGTACCCCTGTACATGTGATATATATGAGACAGCATATTTAGAAGACCCCTTTTATAATACAGGGAGTTTAGATACAGTGGCTCAGCTCTAGCATGCCAGATCTATACAGTGATAGTGATTGCAGTGCAGTTACCTCCATTGATCACAAGTGATGTCTTCTTCAATTGGTCTCCTCTGTAGTTCCTTTTCTTCTCTATCTGGGCGTAGACCACCATTAGCATTCATTCCGCCACAACTAGTTTCTGCACACTATTAATCCTTCCAGGGGCCTCACTAAGTAATAGTGCCCCACAGATTAATAGCACCCATTCTGTGGACTCATAAATTAATAATGTGCCCTCTGAGCCCCTCAAATTTATAAAATGCTTTCTGTGTCCCCCTCCCTACTGGCCACAGCAGCAGAACACTTTTATCACTACTGCCAGACATCATTCAACTCCAGAAGTCCGTAGCCCGACACTGCCTACATGTCTTGCTCTAAGTATGGACGGGGAAAAGACTCAGGCTAAACACTGCACGGAGGCATGCATTGTCCAGCAGCAGTGTGACTTAAGGGGGCCGGTATGTCATCGGGTGGCACAGGGGGCCAGGCCATTTATCCCCATACCCCAATCATAAGGGGTCCTACAGTAACTGCGTGGTATGCTGGCATTATTGGTATGCCATTAGTCATGTGGTTCTTTGTATCAGAAATATGGATGAATAATCAACAACAGTTTTATCTGCAACAGGTACAAAGCAAAATGTGAAGTAAATAACAAGTATGTAATTCCATAATCTCAGAGCACACACTTAAAAACAGGAAATTTTTTTTAGCAATGGGTTAAAAATGGGTCCTACTACCTTTATGGGGTGCGGCGTCTGAACCTGAGGCATGCCGTTACGGAGGAGAACACGGGTATGTTCTCAAGATGGTTATCACAGGTGGCTCTATGCTCTCCCCCTGGCAATGGTGACAAGGGCCTAGCTCGGTCGCATGCAGGTGCAAAAAACAGAACATGCAAAAAATGTATAAATGATGGTAAACAATTTTAACAGTGTTGTCACGTGATGCCAGTACCTCTTTTCCCATAGAAAGTTACTCGTCAGCAAATAACAGAGTCCACAAAGTTAATCTTCAAAACCAGAGGTAAATGTTTCCTTTACACACGGAATCCAACCTTGATTTTCCAAGAGTACAGCAAGATGACAGTTCAGACACAACACTTTTAGCAGGCTTCCTTTGTACTTATCTTCTTGGTTCCTAGGTGTTTTTAATCCAAGTTATCTGATTAGACGATCCTCAGGGATACTTTCCCGATGCAGTGAGGTCCTCAACACTGCTGTTTCTTTCTCTTGATGTTCAGCTACACTTCTCAGCTGACACTTCTACATGCTATTGCTTAAAGATTTAGTCCCATTTTTGTATGTCTCAAGGAGTTTGAGAGAAGCCCACGGTTCTGTGGAGGCAGAAGCATACGTCAGCTTCAGCTTCACACTGACACGTCCTCCTCCATCGACTACATCTCGACTTTGTTCTGTCCTTTTCTCTTACTCTGCCTCCTCCTAACTCCTCCCTCCTTGCAAGACTAACTGCAACTCACAGATTAAGGAAGGGGGGAAAGGGTCAACAAAACATAAGACAGCTTATTAGCACACGCATAAGACGCATATACACAAAACAGTTTACGCAAGACAGACATACATCTACACTAAAAACACCCCAACTCTGGGCCCCCACAGCTCCCCCCTACTTAAAAGAAGCCAACCCCGATGTCCTCTGAAAATAGAGCGAATGCAGGTCCGGAGCAGGGATTCACAAGTGTACTACCCCATTACCTTAGACTTCTAGCTACCTAGTAAAATGAGTGTCTACTAACTCCTATGAAGACTAAGCTGAAGACTAGAAACAACTCTAACCTAGACATGATGTCAGCATGGCAGAACAACAATGAACTTCCCCCTCCAGCTAACCCGGTAACCCTTCCTGGTTTGATTTCCCAGGATCCCACTTCCAGTGTCAGATGTTATCTATGACAGCACGTATTGAAATGAGGACTGGCCAGTCTTTTTTTTCTTTTTTTGTGCTGAACCAAGATACCGGGATACTTCAGCATTCGCTATGGGGCCCATACATTGTTCTTCTCCCCAAAGCCCAAAACATTATTCCACACTGGCTCTAACACTAAGACAGAAAAGGGTGCAAAATTTTATCTTTACATGAAATTAAATTTCTAGAGTCCCAGCAAAGAACAAGTGAAATATATATTTCTATACTAGGATTATTTATTTCTTATTAGTTTAAGAAGAAAAAAAAATCCCTTTTCTACCTAAACGTTTTGTAGCAGTGCCAACCAAAAAGAAACAAAATGTCCACAAGTTCTCTTTCCTTTTTAGTACTCTACTCCTTAAGGTCTCCATGGCAGTGTAGGCTCCTCCACTTTCGAGTCAGTAGAAAGTCCAGTGAGAGTCTGGTTACTTCCCCATGACCCTATTTCTAGAACACACAGACGGCCCAGGACTCCACCAACCTCCACCGACTGCATCTCGACTCTCTTCTCTCCCTCTCCCCCCCCCCCCTGCTTTCCTCTAACTCCTCCCTCCTTGCAAGACTAACTACAACTCACAGATTAAGGGGGGGAATGGGGCGACAAGACATAAGACAGTTTATTAGCACGTGCATAAGACACATGTACACAAAACAGTTTATGCAAGACAGACATAGACCTACCCCAACTCTGGGCCACTACATGGGGCATAATGGGATCACTATTACCTTATGGGTCAAAAAAGGGAGCACTATTACATTATGGGGGCACAAAGGAACACTTTTACTTTGTAGGGGAACTATTACATTATAAGGACACAAGGAGGCATTATTGCTTTATGGTTGCACTGTTACATTATGGGGGGCACAAAGGTGGCGATATTACCTACTAGTATACAATGGTGTCACCAATACCTTATGGGGGTACTATTAGCTTTGTTGGGGCGAAAGGGAGGTACTATTGCTATGTAGATGTCATTGAGAGGAGGATGGTTAGAGGGTGTAGAAATGAATTACAGCTAGAAAAAAATTGCCATGGCAGTCTTGGGCCTAAATAGAGAAGAAAGGCAAAAGTGAACACCACTAGTCAGAGGAATATGAGTCACTGGAGGTAACTGCACGGTACTCACTATGACTGTATAGAACTGGTATCTATTATTTTGTGACCACATTATTTAGAGGTGTGCTAGTGTTGATACACTGTATCTAAGCCCACCATGTTATAAAGACTTATGTAAATGCTCCCGCTGTCTCCAAGCTGAAAATCTGCCACAGGGCCAATGAGCCTTTAACTACACCAGCCAGGATAATGTCTGTGTACCTCTTTTGACATTTCTTGACTGCATTGACGTCCACTCCAGTCCCTTTGTGTTGATGAGCCTCAGTCTATGTAGCACCATTATGGATTTTCTGTGGGTGCCTCCCACTACTCATTGCCTAGCCCACGAAGCTGCTCATTCAGCCTCCTCCAGAATCATGTGTTCACTCAGGTAATGGGCGCGTTACCTGATCTTTTTTCCTCAGCATTCTTGAGTCCCGATGACGCGCTCGACCACGTTAGGTCCTCTTGACTCAGAAGGACCAGGGTTACCAAACGCATCATTGCTGAGCTACCAGTAGCTCAGCTTTCTGATTGACAAAGGAAGAACTATATGTTTATAGGCTGACTTGGTTCTACTATAGGAGGGCATATTTTAGCACAGAGTTGAACACATCTGCCAGCGTTAACAAGATTGTAAGTGACGTTAAGACTGATAAGGGGAATTTCCGGCGCAGACGATGTGACACCAGCCCACGTGGTGTATGTGCTGTTCCAGATCTTGCATTATTGATGAATGTGGCACACTGTACAACAGGGGGAGTATATGATAATCTAATGTGTGATATTTTCATAAATACAGTATATTTGATGTTGATTTCCTCCTTCCTGATGGCTTCTACGCTAAAAGGAGATCTGACAAGATAACCTATTTCTCCATGATTGCTGTGAGAGTCAGCATGCTCCGTGATGAGGTACTGGAGGCACTGATGAAGGCCTGCACCATCTCTGTCCCATGATCGGCTGTGAGACGACAATCAGAGTTAAAACCGGGGTATGTTTGCCAATGTTGGCTTACCATATAGACCTCAAAGAACCTTTGTGCTTCAGAATAAGTTTTAGTTGATCTTTTGTGTCATTATGAAATGGCTGAATAGAACTTTAAAAACAAATTTGACACCTACTTTTGTAAGATTAGAAGATACCAGTGACAACTAATATGGCTTCCATAATACCTACAATAATGTTTGTCACCCACCTTCCTCAAAGACCTAAAATGTACCTACTTATGAAAGAGAAGTACAGCATACATTGATCAGCTATAACACTAAAACCACTGACAGTGAATAACATTGATGATCACCTGACAATGGCCACTGTGAACAGCTGAGAAATGCATTTGGAAAGCATTCAGACCCTTTCACCATTATTACATTTTGTTATGTTGTTGCCTTGCGCAAAGTAAAAGACACCCCCTGTCTATATAAGGTCTCACAGCTCATGATGCATATCAGAGCCAATACGAGGCTCTGATATGCATCGTATAAGCCATGAGTAGAAAATAACTGCTTGTAGAACTCAGAGACAGGATTGTGTGGACACAGGTCTGGAGAAGGCCACTAAAAAAAAATCTGCACTGAACGTTCCCAATAGCACAGCGGCTGCCATAATTCTTAAATGGAAAACGTTTGGAACAACCAGGACTCTTCTTAGAGCTGCCAATTCACCAAACTAAGTAATCGGGGGAGAAGGGTCCTGGTAAGAGGTGATCAAGAATCCTATGCTCACTTTGGCTGAGCTCCAAAGATCCGATGTGCAAATGGGGAAAACTTCCAGAAGGTCAACCATCACTGCAGCACTCCACCAATCTGGGCTTTATGGCAGAGTAGACAGAAAGAAATCTCTCCTCATTAAAAGACAAATGAAAGCCACCTGGAGTTTACCAAAAAGCATCTGAAGGACTCTTGGACTGTGAGAAACAAGATTCCCTGGTCTGATGAAACCAAGATGGAATTTTTTTCCTCAATTCTAAGGGTTCCCACCCACCGGCGTTTTTTTCTCCACTGTGCTACGAGAGTAAGTGAAAACTCTCACAGAGCAGTGCGAGAGACAGTCTTTTTAATGGGGCCAGTGGCAGCAGCGCTAGCCCCATTGAAAAGATATGGAGAATGTCGCGGACTTCTGCCACAGCTGTGACAGCTGTGACAGCTGCGGCAGAAGTCCGCGGCATGCTATCCCAATGCTTTCAATGGGATCGGCACTGCTGCCGATCCCATTGAAAGCAGTGGTTTCTGACAAGCCCTGCAGAATGATTATCGGAGAAGGGCTTGAAATATAAGCCCTTCCCCGATAATCATAAAAAAGTGGTTAAAAAAATAATAAGAAAGTTACTCACCTCTCCTGCTGTCAGCCGCGTCCTCCGGCTGGCTCCCCGGCACTGCTACTGAACTCTTTCAGCAGATGGGGATTTAAAAATCCCCGCCTCCTGAAAGGGCTGTGCAGATTGGCTGAGGGCTTCAGCCAATAGCAGCTACTGCTTAGATATTGGCGGAGCGCTCAGCCAATGGCAGATAGCTCTTAGCTATTCATTCATGAATAGAATGTCCCAGAATGTCACAGAATGTCCAAAATGGCAGGCCCAGTGGGGTGTTCCCAGTATGTAATGCCTAGTACCTATCAAAAATGGTCTAAAGAAGGACAGCTAATGAATCTCCAACAGGATCATGAATGGCAAAGGCCTCCTGATGCAGGTTGCGAGTGAAGGCTTGCCTATATAGTCTGATCTACAGAGCAGCTACTGTAGGTAAAATTGCTGAAAAATATTGGGTCTGATAGAAAGGTGTCAGAGAACACAGGACATTGCAGCTTGCTGTTTATTGGCTGTGCAGCCATAGGTTTATTTATTTATAAATCTAGAGGAAGGAGGGCTGTACCCGGGAGCTTTGGGATACTAGTTTCTGAAAATGTATTTATCGTGGAGAATAAAAGATGAAGATGAAATTAGCGGGCATGACCAGAATATATGCAAAAGGTATCCCTCTTGTCCACAGCCTCTCCAACATAGGGCGTCTGGAATGAAGCGTCTATTTCTTACTCGTAAGGGTGTAAAATACCATCTTGTTAAAACTATTAAGTGAGTTTCTAATATTTTAGCACAATTAGTAGCTTGTTTTGCTTGTCTGAAAGAGAACAAGCATCTTTCTATTGGAACAGTTATTCTCAGATCCTTTTCCCTATTTAGGAGGTGACATTTTTTACCCGGTCTCAAGTCTCCTACTATGTTGTCATAGAAAAACTTGGTTTTTGAATTATTTAATTATTATTATTATTAAATTTAAATACCGGATTCTGTTTTTCCATATTGTTTATCTCTATATATTTTATTTATCATTTATTCGTTCTTTTTATCATATTCAATTCATTCCAGTCTATTTCATCACATGACCAGCTCTAGCTGCAATGAATTTCATGGGTCTTTCAAAGAATATTTAATTTCATGTAAAAATTGGACGAATTTAAAAAATATATATGAAATCTGTCTTTGTATTCATTCCTGCTGGGAATCTGGTGCTCAGTGTTAGAATCCAATAGGCTTCTCTATTAGGGACCATCTCTTTACTTATTCTGCACTTTCTGGGACTATTAACCTTTTCAATGCCAAAAAAAATGCCAAACTCTCCATGTTACCTGAGTGTACCTCCAAGAAATGTCCGGCCGCTCCTGAGCCACTCGGGTTGGAATTTTTCATCTGTCTCCCATGTTTTGCAATGCGTGTCCTGATCTTTCTCGTAATGCATCCCACATAGTATATCCCACACGTAGTACATGTAATGACAAACACTATATTTTCACAACTACAGTTTATGAAGCTATTAATTTTAGACTCTTTATCCCTTCACTATTGGTAAATCTCTCCTTTCTCAAACCCAAATGCCACACACTGCAACAAGAGTTCCCACATCTAAACAAACCCTTAAATGTCAACCAGTGAGATGTTTTCTATATTTGATACATATAAACTGGGTGATAGAATGTTACCTACATTTTGATTTCTCTTCGCCACAAACATTGATTATCATTTATAATCTCATCTTGTTTTAAGATTAGCAAGAACCTATATAAAAAAAGCTTTTTTGATGTTATAAAATCACGGTTGTATGTAGGCTGTTGGGAACACTGAGCCCTTTCTCTTTTTCCAAGACAGAATTCCTTTCTTATTCTCCAGTAGTTTTCCCCTTTCCATCATATCTACTTTTTTACCAGTTCTGTTAAAGATAGATTATTTGTATCCTCGGTCTTGCAACCTACGGTATATTTCTTTTTTTTCTTCTGCGTCATAACTTACTGGGTCACTACAAAGTCTTTTTGCCCTTATAAATTCCCTTGTGGGTATCACTTTAAGGGCGACTTCAGGGGTGGGGGCGGAGCTAAGTTCCAGGTCTCAGCTCTGCCTGCGTCCTGTCCCCTCCCATTGCAAATAGCGTCAAGAGGCAGAGAAGGGGCGTGAGCTCAGTGCACTGCTCCCGGCTCTTCTAGCCTCCTTCCCCTGCAGAGAGGGACACCGTATATCGGCCGGGCATGAAAACCTGGCCGATATACCGTAGTCTGAATAAGCCCTTACTGTGTTATTAGGATGCCCACTAGTGGCATGTAGAATCGTGTTACCAGACGTTGGTTTTCTATATAATTCCATTTCAATTCTCCCTGTTTCATTATTACCTTTCAACATCAGATCTAAGAATGGAACCATCATTTTATAATTCCATGTAATTTAAGGTATGCACTGTGTACAGTGTTTCCATATTTTTGTCCAACCCCTTGGATATTGCAAATGTGAATCTTCATATCCAAGCTACAGGGGGTACAGAGTTTGCACTTGGACTTGGAAACATGAGGGGAACCAAATGATCCCTTTATGCCACATGAGACCACTGTCATAAATGACATAGCTGGGAGCCTTGTCACAGATTTTGCTTTGGGGCTTAAGAAGCTTCACAGTAGGCATGCAGGGTGACCAGATTTTCTCAGGGTCAAAGGGGTGTGATCAGGGGCGTGGCTTATCACAACGTATGATTTTTTTCTTTTTTTTTTTACCTCCTTTGTTGTAAAAAGTACAAAGCCATTTAAAAAAAGATGGGGAGCAAATTCTGCAGCATTTCTTCATGCAAAAGGCAGTCAAAATCTAGAAATTAGCCTCGTACTTGCAGCTGATTTTTCACTATGCGGCACTCCCCCTTATCTGCTCCCAAGGCTTCCAGTGTTAGCACTCCCTGGAAGTTAGGGGAGTAGCGGAAGAGGATCCCAGATGCACACACTGCCATCAGTGTTTGTATCTGGCAGCGGTGCCAGTCAGTGATTACCAGCTGTGTAGCTGCAGCACCCTGGCTGCTAATCACTTTAATGGGGATCCCACGTCTTGAAATGGTGACCCCATGTCCCGACCCTGGGAAAGCTGGACAAAAGGTCACAAAGCGGGACTGTCTGACCTAAATGAAGATGTATGGTCTCCTTATATAAGGGCTTAAACAGATGAGTGTGATACGTGGAGAATGGAACCCATTGATTTCAATGGGCTTTTTACCCCCTTTCTTTTCTTTTTTTGCTCCTGTTTTTCTGTGGGTGCAAAATAATAGGACCTGCCTTATCTTGTGCATGTTTGCGAACCAAAAAGCCCCACAGAGGTCTATGGGAGGTGTGGAAGCACGCATATCTGCCCGCACGGAAATGCACTTAGTGCAGCGCATACCTGCAATCACAGCCACCATGTTAGGCAATGTATCCTTTTATATCAGGTGCGGTGATTCCTCCGGCTTGTGCGAACGAGTGGTGCCTGCGCAAATACGCTCCATTTCTGAACAGGCGCAAGTGTTAAATACACTCATTCACTGTGCAGAAGTGAGCGTATTACGCTACACGCTCTTCTTTCGAGGTCCAAAACCTGGCGATATCTTGTACACAACCTCTCCTTCTCCCAGACTTCAGATTGGACTCACAAACTTGTCTAATATAGTAGTCTTTATTGGCTCAATCTAAATAAAGTCTTATAATGCCGTATGCACATTACTGTGCCAATTTACAGCCCCCAACAGTAATTCTCACCACCACTGCTTGTTTATAAGACCCTCCTAACATTTCTATATGACCCCTTTCTAACATTTCATACCTCACTATAAACCCCCATTGTGGATGAATCCCTCTGTGACCTCCATAGAAGCATCTCCACTCGCTACACCCAGATCTGCGCTGGCGAGGGCGCTGCCCATTGTAACCTATGGAAATACACATCATGTATCTGGATGATGAACACTTATTGAATAGAGCAGAAAATGACCCTCACAGGCATTATTATCCCTCTCAGTAGTACAATTTATGGGTTATTTCTCCACCCTTTTCATTTAAATTTCCACACAACTACAAGTTTTCTAAAACTCCAGAAGTTCTGATGAACTATGGGCACCGCTGCCAACCCTGAAATGAAGTGCCATCCCTACCCCATCTATTAATAATGTGGCACTAGAAGAACCAGCTATGAATTTCCCTGTTTCATTGGGCACTAGACCATCACTCATGGTGCCCACATCACTGTGTATATGGCAGAGCAGGGTACTGGCAAGCAAAGTACTGGCAGCTTCCCTGACCTTTGACCTTCACTCGGCCAACTGCCATTTCCTTTCAACTGACGACGGCAGTGGTTGGATTGAAGAGTACAAGACTGTGAATAATGGCGTCCAATGGACACGGAGGAGTTGGAGAAAAGAGAAAGAGAGAAGATGACAGCGTGAGTGGACTCACGGAAATAAAGAAGAGGAGGAGCGGAGAGGATGAGCCTGAGGATGAGGGGCCAAGACCGGGCACCAGCCAGGACCTCGTACCACCACACCACAGCTTTGATATCAGTCGCTTCACCGCCCTACAGATCTTGGGCAGAGGAAGCTTCAGCAAGGTAAGTTCCAGAACTTTGTATTTTCAGGTTGGGGCGCAGCGAGGGCTCCTTCACACGGGGGGATTTTACATTAGTATTTTTAAGCCAAAATGTAAATCTTCCCATTCTACTTCCTTTGGACTTTCCATTTTTGCCTCACAAAATACTGATGAAAGACTCTGATGTGTGAACGACGGTCACCCATAATCGCTGCTTTAACCCCTTAAGGATACGGCCAATTTTGGGCATAAGAACGCAATGATTTGGGGGGACTTTTATCTCCACTTTTCAAAAGCCATAACTTTTTATTGTTCTGTCGACATGGCCGCTTGAGGGGTTGTTTTTTGCAAAGCGAACTGTAGTTTTCATTGGTGCCATTTTTGGGTAAATATACTATATTGTACAACTTTAGAAATGTTTTTTGATAGCAGGGAGAGAAAACCCATCAATTCTGTCATTGCTCGTTTTATGTGTTTTTTACAGCGCTAATCATGCAGCATAAATAACATGATACATTTTCTCTGCAGGTCGGTACGATTACAATTATACCAAAATTCTTATGATTGTTTTGGGTTTTTCTACTTTTCCACAGTAAAAACTCTTTTTTGGAAATTTTTTTCCCACATCGCTGCATTGAAAGTCCTATAACTTTTTTATTTTTCTGTGGACGGAGCTCTGTGAGGGTTTTATGTGTGACAAGCTGTAGTCTTTATTGGTACCATTTTGGGGTACATACGGCTTTTTTGATCACTTTTATTGTGATTTTTGGGAGGCAAAATGTTGAAAATAAGCATTATGCCTCTGTTTTGTAGTTTTTTTTATTGTTTTTTGCTGTGCAGGATAAATAATGTGTTCAAATTAATTGTACGGGTTGTTACAGATATGATGATACCAAATATGTGGGGTTTTACGTTTTTTTTTAATTTATACAAATAAGGTAAAGAACACAAAAAAGAGGGTTTTTTTTGTTTTACATGATTTGTTAGTTTTTCACATTATTTTTATATTTTCTTTTTTACACTTTTTATATCCCTGTAGGGGTCTTGTACTATAGCAGCTATGATAATAAAGCCTTGCAGGACTTGTTTGTATTTCCCATGCCGTCGTTTAGCAATGACCCATATATCCGCAGCTCATATGGTGACCCTAGGTTACCGATCTGGCATCTTCTCTTTCGCTGCCAATGTCCCCGGTGGCACATCCGCAGTACATGGAACACTGCGCCATCGCTAGGGCAATGACGCGGCCTTCTCTGCTGCGAATGTACCGCCCGGAGCATGCGCAGTTGAGAGGATGCCACACTGTCGCTATGGCGATGACACGGCTCCTGTGGCCATTCCGCAATGATGATTGCGGAATGGCTTGCATGATGGATGACTTTTTTCATTAACTTCAATGGAAGCCGGCCGTGCGTAGCCTGCAGCAAATCGCAGAAAGCTGTGATTTCTTTCCTGCGAAAATCGCAATTAATTTCCTCTAATGGGCAGGAAATCGCGTTTTGCCATAACATGCTATGGGCTGGATTTGCTGTGAAATCCGTAGGTGGAATCCCGCTCTGGATTTCGCAATGTAAGTCGGCCCGCTGCAGGAGGCCTAATGCTCACGGAAAAAACTCTATTGTGTAAATTGACTTATGGTGCGGATTGTAACTCTGCTTCATGTCAACTTATGTTGTTTCAGCATGATTTTCATCTCTTTTCATGTAGATGCTGCTATGTGTGGAACTAGCCTTAGGCTACCTACACATAACCAAGCGCGATATCGGAATGTGAAACGTGGCCCAATATCATGCTCGCTAATGTGCGATTTACCCATTTTTTCTTTAAAAACACACAAATCTTGCACAATTTAAAAGCGGCCTATTGATAAATCCCTCATGCAATAAATGTATATGATTTTCCCCTCTGGTCGCTGTCAGTGATTATTTCCTATTTGTTTTCTTGAGGTGGTCCTGGCATCATTCCCCGAAAGAAACACTTTCATGGCCATCAAGGTTGTCAACAAAACAAGGAGCGAACCACACATCTTAATGAGAGAGCAGCGGATACTACTGAAGGCCCAAGACTGCCCTTTCATCTGTCACCTGTATGCCGCACAGCAGTCTGCAGACCGAGTCTACTTTATCACAGAGTATCTGCTTGGAGGAAGCCTAGGAGCGCTTATCAAAATGTGCGGCAGCTTGGACATCAACCATGTGAGGTGAGTAAATGCCTAATCAGGGGTTGGGGGGACTGAGGGTGACATGACAAATATAGAAGAGTGGAGGGCATACAGGCTGCCTCTTCTCTTCTGGTGGTGACGGACACTTTGATGGTGACATGATGTCAGCGGACTGATTTCATGTCATTGATACTACACTCTTCTCTCAGATTCTACACAGCGGAGATAGCATGCGGCCTCCAGTTCCTGCATCAACGCAGCATCGTCCATCGGTAAGCAGAACTTTTCCACATTTCTCTTTTTCCTTGCAATGGGTTCCAGACTTTCCCAGAATCCTCAATTAGGACTTTTTTCTGTGGTACATACCTAAGACCTCTGTATCAATGAACAGATTAACATGTCTCTTTTTTTCATTGCAGTGACATAAAGCCAGACAACATCATGCTGGACAGATCTGGACACATCCGCCTGATTGACCTGGGGCTGGCCCAAGACGGTGTCACCTCGTCTAACAAGATCAGTGGAGTGACTGGCACACTTCAATTCATGGCCCCAGAAGTGCTTCTTGAAGAAGACTACAACACAGCAGTCGACTGGTGGAGCCTGGGAATTGTCGTATCCTGGATGGCGGCAGGACAGTCCCCTTTCTATTACGGCTCCATCAGGAGAAAGGTCATCAAAGCCATCACCAGAAAGGAGCCAAAATTCCCACCTTGGCTTGATGCTGATGTGAAGCATCTTCTGGAGAGACTGCTACGTAAGAAGCCTGAGGAGAGGCTGGGTGTCTACAGGAACATCCGAGGTCACCAGTTCTTCGACACCATAGATTGGGAGGTGCTGGAACTTAAAAGAGCACGGCCACCATTCAAACCATTCAGGGAAGTTTTGGAGAATCGGGACCTGCTGTGGCTGGAGGATAAGACACCCCTTCACCCGATAGACGGATTATCGTACACTTCACCAAGTTGGACCCGGTAAGATCTTCCTCCTCTAGGGATAATGTTCTTCATTTTGACCTCTGTGTTCATCATTATTGTTCCTCTTGTGTCAGACAGCACAGGTGGTCATATAATAACCCTGCTTCGTGTCACCATGCCTGGTCCGCAGTCTTTTCCCTCCTCAGCTACATTTTTATTTCTTTTCCAATAATTATGTTTCTGCTTCTTCCTAGGATGATGAGAAGAATCCGATTGTGAAGGAAGCCACAACCATCTGGTAAGTTATATCTGTACACCTACACATACCTATCTGTACAACAATACATTCCTATACACAAAGGACACCTACCATTAATACACTGCAACAGAACAGCCGGGCTTCTGCCAAATGATTTGACCTTTTATGCCAGAATCTGGCATAAAATGCCCTGTAATTTTCCCCCTTTGAGTCATTCCCTTCTGAGATTTTGATATATCTGGTTGGCAAGCAATATGGCCTCCATTATGGCTTCCACAATCACAAAACTGCTAATAACTCATAGTAGAGTCACAGTTGCAGAAAATAACTTTTTTTGTATATCAAATATAAATCAGCTCCTGATACAAATCGTCATATTGCAGTAGTTCACTTGTTTGTATCCACAACTGGTAAAACTAACAATTTTCTCTCTTATTTCTTATAGACTAAGCCCGCGTCAACTGTCTCCTGAACCTGCGACTCTGCTGCTGTAGAAGAGCTCCGCTTACCAACAACATCCTCTCTCCACCATCTGTATCCTGCATGCTAACATCAGCTACCTTGACCTCCTCCGGCTGACTTGAACATCATCCTCTCCTGAAGACCTTCTACACCACCAGGAGCGGCCTGTGCTTGATTTGTAGCTGGCGAGTTCAGGAAAAATAGCCCGAGTGACTATTATCCCTGAACTCCTGGTTACTAGTAAGACCTCGGCACAGGCCAGGTAAGTAGCCTACACCACACCAGATTAAACACAAGTATAAATACAAACACATACATAGACACGAGTATGCACACACAGATAGGTGTAGTTGTCGGCTTTGATCTTGGGACTTGCTCTGATCGCCATATTTGGGATCAGGAAGGAATTTTTCCAACTTGAGGACAATTGGCTCATACCTCAAGGTGGTTTTTGTCTTCCTCTGGATCAACTCACAGCCTTAAATAGGGTTAGGTTTTATTTATAAGGAAACAGCCACATAAATAATATAATACAAACATAAAAATGAAACACAAACTTTAGCTGACATCACATACACTAGGGAGGTGAGCTGCTGGCGTTTGATTCTGAGATTTATTCTGGTTGCCATATTTGGGATCAGGAAGGAATTTTCCCCCCTTGAAACAGGATGATTGGCTCTTTCCTAAAGGGGGTTTTCGCCTTCCTCTGGATCAACACAGTCTATAAATAGGTTTAGTTCAATACACTTTATATTTCACACTAACAGATGGTAATAGATTTATGAAAACAATAACACATTTTAAAAAGTCAGATAGATCAGATGTCGGCTTCGATCCTGGGATTTGTTCCGATCGCCATATTTGGGGTCAGGAAGGAATTTTTTCCCTTTATACAAGGATAATTGGCTTTTTCCTTAAAGGGTTTTCGCCTTCCTCTGGATCAACTCAGCCTCCAAATTCCCCATAATAAAATTTATTATCTCCTATAACTAGAAATAAAATGTTCTTTCTCCATAAATCTTTGTGTCTGTGTCTTTATTTCCATTGAATGTCTTACATAATGTTCTTCCAATGCCACTGGGGATTGTATTTGCAAGAACCATAGTGATGAGTGGGGGCCCATGTAGTTACGCCCCTGCCTTTAACCTTCCTTCACAGAAATTCCAGAGACAATATTGAGAACTTATTAGTCTGCCTGTCCTTGGGCGTTGCGGTAACCAGCTGCAGAGAGCTTTCACTGCGTTCCCCGTGGCTGGATTATCACCACGGGGAATGCAATTCAAACCTGCCCATGGACAGACAGCCTTACCGTCAGAGACCCAAAGGGTCTCAACTAACTTATCAGATCAAATCTGAGAGCTTAGCTGCAAAGGATCCAATATCGCAAAAGTATAGACGTAGGAGATTGCTCAATCGTCTAGTTCCTCAGATGTAATACACTGGACCCAGACGGTTAAGGATAGAAGATCTATCTGTAATTTCTGAAGCCATAGCAATTTTCGGGCTCACTGCATAGAACCTTTCTGCCTAAGGCTAGGGTCATAGACAGGAGCAGCTTTCAGCCAGAGGACCTAACATATAGTGTAGTGGCCTGATTTACTCAAACCCTATGCTGGAGTGCTTTGGAGGATGAGGTTAATTAATGCCCATTAACTCATTATTATCTTGTTTTGCATGTAAAAGGACCCCCGGAGTTGTTTGCCGAGCCCAGTGTGTGTTTTAAACATATGCCTAGCTGTGTAAACAGCTGCACACATTCCATTGTTCTCCTTGAGGCTGCCAACACATTCCATTGCTCTCCTCAAGGGTAGTGTAAAGATGCTCATCTATTGCAAGATGAGCGAAATACATTCAAACGGAATGTATTTGTACAGTCTTTCCGTGGCTAAACAATGGATTTTAAGTGAACTAAAATCCATTGTTCAAACGAAAAGTGCACAATACCCGCGGTTACATGTAATGGTCATTGCTCATTTTTGGCCGTTGGGACAAATTTTAAGTGATAATCGTTGTGCGTAAAAGGGCCTTTAGTTTCCTTAGTACAAAGGTTTATAGCCCCTGTATACTACTGTGCACATCCATCAGGTATGGTATATATGGAAACATCCTTCCTACATGCTGTAACCTGGTCATGTGCATGAGCCCTAAGGCAACCAGGGAATTGATGTTGGCAAAAAAATTTTCTCTGCATTAGAGTTTTTAGAAAGACCTGTAAAAGGCCTCGGTTACTGGAGTTAGGGCCCTTTTACACAGGACAACTGTCATCCCAGTGATGATCATTTCTGTTCTCTTACATAGGAACGATCATCACTTATAAATATCTAATAAGTTAGTATATACGAGGTATAGGGTTGTATTTTGGCCAGAATATGTAAGCCCACAAACCCATGTCATCTTTCGAGTCCCTACTCTAACAAGACAACTAAAACCCCAAAAAGGGAACCCCGCCTACAAGTGGGGTGATCAATGATCATCCTAATAGGGATGCCCCAACACTGTAACCTAAGGGGTTGGCTAGCCCAAGATGGAAACAGGCAGGAACATTAGACAAGGGAAAAACAACGGGACAGTTCACACTTAATGTCTGAACACATCACTGTTCACACTAACAAACAGACAAGGGAATCCCACCCAGAACCTCATGCATGCAGCTTACACCGAAGCAGAACATGAATGACTCCAAGCACCAGCGCTCTTAGAGGCAATGAGATAAATGACAAATGGATAAATGACCAGAACCCTTCAGCAAGAGGGGCTGTTATCTATTTGCAGCAGACCGACGGGGATTGGTTGGCTGGAGAACTCTACACCAAGCCAGCTCAATCATCCCACACCTGTGGCAGTGTGCTGCTGTAAACCCATAGAACTACAGGTCCCAGGAGCACAACATGTCACACGCATGTTGGTGTCAGTGTATGTAATTCCTGGACTTCAGTATAGTAGTACATTAGAAAGCCTATGAGGTCAGCCAGAGGCTGTGCCTCATCGGCCACCACGGCCAGCATACCCGAAGGGTATATCCAAGCTTCTGGGTGCCATAGCAACTGATTGGGACCCCGCAATCACATTGCAAGGATGTGATAGGTGATAGAAGTAGCCCCTTCCTTTGTCTGCCTCTTAATTTGGAACAACAAGAATATACATATAGCGCTATGTTGTGCTAACACTGGTACTTAAAGCAGAGGCATGGTGGCTCAGTAGTTAGCACTGCTGCTGTTGTAGGTTCAAATCTGACCAAGGGTGATGGCTATATGGAGTTTTTAAAAGTTGATGTCTTTGATGAGATTTAAACCTAGGACCCCAGCACTGCACGCCAACAGTGCTAACCACTGAGCCACCACCACAAGAAAAAAGCCAAAGCGGGAAATGGAAAACAGGTTGTCATCAAGTTCCATCCGCCTCCCATTGAGTACAATGCAATAAAAAAAAGGACCCATCTGTATTCCGTTTCAGAAAATGGAAACAAAAGTGTAGCAGTCTGCGCTTGTGATCCAGTATAAAAACCGGAATGGAGATGGATTGAAAATGAAATCCTTCCCCTCCAATACATTTCTGTGGACTTGAAACCAGAAGCCTTTTCTTTCCATTTTGCTGTTCGCACGACAAAATAGCAAAAAACAGGACTGAAAGCACTAGTGTGAATGAGCCCTTATTCCTGCATTCATTTATAACACAACAAAGCAATGCCTTTGAGTTCGTTCAGACAAATGTGTTTTTTCCGCGCAAAATTTTCATCCGTGACAAGACAGGTCTTGCTCCATCTTTGTCCGTGTTATGCAGGAAGCTACCATAGACTGTATGGCAGCTGAAAAAAGGGAGGGGAGGGTGAGGAAGTTACTCTGCATATAACGCTGGGGAAAGAAGACAGCTGGCACTAATTTGGCATTTACTTGCCATTCTATTCCACAGGAAGGTGTTACATGCAAGCGGGTGAAGTAACGGTGACGTATCAGCCTGTTGGTTGCCCTCTCCCAGCCTCGTGCATATTAAAATACGTTCTGTACGCGAACGCTTGCTGGTATCCGCCCATATAAATGCAGTAAAAAAACTGCATATTTCAAGTACTGAAATTTCATACACCCATATGAATGAGCCCCAAGGCTGCACATTGATTGGAGTTAGCTGTAAGCCCAGAGCTCGATCACCCTATAGCTGTATCGCTCATCATCACCCCTCATACACAGGCACATACGTAGGGGGACTACCCACTAAAGTTTTTTTTCACTGCGAAATTCGCAGCGTTTTTTTTCTGCAGGGGTCTATGGGAATTGTAATGTTAAAATCGCAATTTCGTGGTAAATTGCGATTTTGCGCGATCGCGATTTTAACATTACAAGTCCCATAGACCCCTGCAGCAAAAAAAAAAGGCTGTGAATTTCACAGTGAAAAAGAACTGTAGTGGGTAGTCAGCCTAAGTGTGCATTCAGACGACCATATATCGGCCGGGTATTCACGCTGCCCGATATACGGCGTCTCTCTCTCTCTACAGGGAGAGGAGGCTGGAAGAGCCGGGAGCAGTGCTCTGAGCTCTTGAACCCTCTCTGCCTTCTCTCCACCCCTCTGCACTATTTGCAATGAGAGGATGCAAGATGGGGGCGGGGCTAAGTTTCGGGAATTTGCTCCGCCTTTGTCCCACCTCTCCTCATTGAAAATAGTGCAGGTGGGTGGAGAGGAGGCGAGAGCTCAGCGCACTGCTCCCAGCTCTTCCAGCCTTCTCCCCCTGCAGAGAGAGACGCTGTATATTGGCCGGCGTGAAAACATGGCCGAAATACGGTCGTCTGAATAAGCCCTAAGGATGTTTTGTGCCTGTACAGTTTGCATCTGTTCATGTAAAGGGCTCTTTAAACAAGCACCATTCGACATGTTACAGTATAGCGATAATCAGCGCTCATTTGGGCAACAAATCTGCCCTCGACAAAGGACCTTTACTGTGGAGGACATATGTTTCAGGGCTTATTCAGACGACTGTATATCGGCTGGATATTCACGCCCGGCTGCAGGGGGAGGAGGCTGGAAGGGCCGGGAGCAGTGGTCTGAGCTCCCACCCCCTCCCCACCTCTCTGCATTATTTGCAATGAGAGGAGGTGGGGTGGGGCGGAGCTAAGTCCAGAGACTGAGACACTGACACGGCACATCAGCTCCCACGAGGCCACAATGATCTTGCCTACAGAATTGTGAATTACTCCCAGCCTGATGCACTGACACGTCACACAAGGCCACAATGATCCTGCCTACCGTATTGTGGAATACTCTCAGTCTGATGAGACCATTTTCTTCCTTCTTGAGTCTGGGGAATACAGTTCTCCTTGAGGAGAGCAACAAGTTGGAGTAGGGAGTCTTATATGGACCATACCATGCACCCTGGGAAAAAAGTATGCAAATAGGAAATGGAAAAGTACCTCCACAGCATCACCTATCCTTATAAGTCAACGTTTGACCATTCAACAGGCCTTGTAACATGATTAAAGGCACATTCACATGGGCATATTTTCTATCTATTGCAATCTTACAGATGTAATACTAACAATATAAACCCCACATATTTTTTTTTTTCTCTTATTCTAAAGACCTTCTCCAAACGTCTTTTGGTCACTACACTTTTATTTAAAGCCGCAATGTTAATTCTACCATCATTATTTATATGGTTGTGAAACATCAGCGGCTGTAATATAGATACTTACACACATAACAAGCTCAAAAGGGAGACATCAGTCCTTTATGTTGTTTTAATTAGGAGTTTTATACTCTAGAATTGTGCTTAGTTGACTATCAGTCACGCCTCCTGTGTGACCTCATTTATCTGGCACCGCTCCCTCCGTTACGACGGGATTGTCCGTTCGGCCCGGCATCCGTCTAGTCCCTCCTACCCGCCCCGAGGTAAGTCTTCGGTCCTTGACACTCCCCTTTCTTGTTTATGCATGTGCGGGCGTATCCTTCAGGATGCCGCAGTACAGGCAACGACATCAAGTAGTGGGTCTATCCCCACAGAAGAAGCTGTACGTGCGCGCTACGTGCGCAGTGACGTCAGCTACGTGTTGACGTCTGTTCCGTATTCCGTTACCTAGGTAACGGCTTGCGTCCCAGATACCCACAGCTACATTGTCCTTCCGCATAGGCAATCGGTGGATGGATCCAGAAGCTAAAGGCCTGCACCCCAGGATCAGAATCTATCCCTGGGCTGTTCAGGTACAGATTCCTGGATTGGGACTGCTACACCGGATTTTCTTTGCTTCTTAGCCGCAGATAGCCTCTGTTTATGGACTGACATGCCACGATAGGCTGTATCGATTAAGCCGGCCCCCTTGGAGGCGTGTCTATGGATATATAAGCAGCTCCAAATGGGGCATTTTTCATTCCCTAGCCTACCATCAAGGCGATGGGTCATACCTTTTTCTTTGCTCTCTCTTGAGCCCTATATCTGGGGGGTTTGCTGAGGTTGCTTGCCTGAAATCTAACTACTAGGAAACTAGCTTTATGGCTTGTCTATCTTGAGAGCATGCACAGCGTCTAAAAGTGCTTCTACAACTAGGTCAGGAGAGTTTGACTCATACTAATGTCATACCTCCATACTAATGACCTCTATGCGAGCAATTTGGACATCTAAAAGTGCTTCTACAATTTGGTCAGGAGAGTTTGACTTATATTAATGTCATACCTCCACACCAATGACCTCTAATGCGAGCACTTTGGGTTGGAATCTAGCACTTTAGCTATTCTTGTTTGCTTAAGTGCAATTAATTGGGTCAGGAGATCAGGACATAATTTTATGCCTTATCCCCATATTGATGACCTAAATTCTAACTCGATACGCTAACTACTTTGAGTATCCTACTTGTGCATGACAAGCATTATACCATCTCTCTAGCGCTCAGATATTTGAGAGCAGTGCCCCCCCCCCCATATTTTCGGGGACGCTCTACTCTACCTCTGTGCGTGTATTGACGGGCATACTTTGAAATAAACACCTCTCGTTATGTACCTACATATATCATCCAGCTATTAACCGCTAGCACACAAGACAAGCTTCCTTGCTTAGAGGTACCTTTTGGCAGGCCCCCAACCCTAAGAGTTACCTTAATGCCCTAATTGAGAGTATAGAACTCTCCTATAATAAGGATATTTATTCTGATCACTACACAAGTTTTGCTGTATTCATATTAGATACAGCTTTTTATATATCAGTTTGATGTTCTCTCGGGGATTTCTCATTCCCTCTACCTCTGAACCTATGACTCAAGTACTGTATCTCCTGATGATCCAACAAATTAATGGTGAAACGCGTAGAGTATAAGTACTGACCAACTCTAGTACTGATCTGAGTATTTGTACTGGCTTACTCAAGTACTGATCATCATAAGTGAATACCTAGATGGTGATCCTGTCTTGTCGACACCCATAACAATTGAGGACGCTCAATTGTTGGAGCCTGAGTCCTGATCACTGATAGTGATAGTGTTCCATCACAAGTGAAAGTCCAAATGGTAACCCTGCCTTGTTTACACATAGAATAAACCAGCTCTTTTGGCTCCTATATTGAATTATCCTTTGCTTTTTTGAATCCATCTTGGGTAGAGTGTTTTTGGTTGTTATCATAAAACATTTTTTTTATCGTTTATCAAGTATCAAATAACTCCAGGTCCTTATCCTCCTATAACGAATCTGTGTCTGGAGGTACCTGGTTGCTGTGTGTTGTCTTTGTAGTGCCCAGTTTATGTCTTTTAATATATTTAATAAAATACGTTTTTAGTGGTAGTCACGTCTGTGAATTCCACATATATTGTACGTGCATAAAAAAACAAATTGCTGCATGTCCTATTTTGGTCCGTATCAGGGATTGAAATCACCCATTATATTCTATGGGATTGAGTAAAAGCACAGCAAATACGCCGTTGCGTGCGTATTCACTTCATGTTGGCAGGAGACAGTGGGTAAAAAAAGACATCAATTGGATCTTCTTATTCTTTTTTGCACATGTAGAAAACGCAGTGAATATGAATACAATGTAAAAAATATAGAAAAACAAAGGATCTCAACAGCACACCTTCAGCCACAGAGGCTTATAAATAGGGAGAAAAATGATAGAAGACAGCGTCAAGCTGGTAGATGCACGCTCACCGTGGGATCCGGACTTCAAGGGTCCCACTCAGGCACAGAGAGAGTATTTGAGGAAAGCAGCATCAATTGAAGCTATTTCAAAAGAACATCCTGGATTCTTCAGGGGATGCAATTCCAATTTCCATCTTTATTTAGCAAAGGACTCCATAAGCAAAAACAAAACTTGCAACGTTTCGTCCTACGCAGAGGACTTTGTCAAGCATGTTCACATAGAGACAGAGACAAGCATATAAATGAACCCACACCAATCACAAAAGACTCAAAAGACACATCCCCCACCAAAGTGTCAGCACAGGATTGGACAAAAAGAAGGAGGTTCCCACCGCATCAGGTGTGGCAAATTGTAATCTATTGAAGTTGTAATTACCTTAATCTGGAATAGCCAGTGTGGTTCAGGAACGCTATGTCGCATCCGGTGACCAAATAAGTCCGCAAGGTGTCAGCGCTGGAGAGTACTAAAGCATCCGGGTAAAATTGTAAGTAGATGCATGGGGGACCCGTTAGTTTGCGGAACAAGCATGGTAGCCTATAGTTCCGGCATACCATGCCGCGATACGTCACGTCCGGTAGAGACCGGAAGTGACGAGACAGAAATGTGCGCCCGTCCGCATAATGCCACCGGCACCACATAAAGGCCCGGGGGCAACGTGAGGCACTCGGATAGTTAGAGTCAGTACTCAGAGGGCACACAAATCATAGTGGTACCAGGCCGGATGTAAACCAGTTATCGCTGCGGTCCGTCACTTCCGGTGGAAAATGTCTGTGTTATCTCTATACAAGTGTCACCTTTAATTGTAATCCTGCCTGTGATGATAATGAGATGACTACTGAAAAGTTTTCACTGGAATTGGAAGTGTCAGACTATTATTAGGCTCAGTGATCAGTGTGAAAACTTCCGGACATTAGGATTTTTTCATTTTTTAACATAGATCGTGAGAAGGACAATTATAAAATAATATGAAATAATAACATAATTTATCACAGATGGGCTTCAATCAAGATGCCGAAAAATCTCAAAGATGATCAAGAGAAATGGGAGGCCTTTAGAATCATATCTTTTGGTGCAGGAAAAAAGATGGATGGCCGAGGCTAGGATGCGGAGGTTGGGGGGCAATCCACTACTAGTGGGAGTATTTTATACTTTGCAGGTTCGCTGTTTGGCACTGCATAGAATGAAGAGGAAATGTGTGAAATATTAATCATTTCATACTTTGCCGTCCCATTTTGGGCATTCTATATAATGACTCATTTCACACATTGCCTACAACATATACATCACTGGGCTCCAAACTGTCATGAAATATGAACGGCCAATATGGCCAAAATAGCTAATTTTCCTATCATCGTACAAAAAACGAAATAGAAAGTAATCAAAACGATCAACAAAGTACAACTCATCCCACAAAAAATACCCCTTAGGGCTGAGTCAAACGGGCGCATCAGCGCTCGTGTTACTGCGGATAGCAGATGGCTGTACCTCAAGACGGTCTCTCTGCAGCGCCGGAGGAAAGAACATGTGACCGGCTTCATTGCCAGTCATGTGTTCTTTTATCAGCGCTGCAGAGAGACGTCCGTCTTCAGGTACAGCCGACTTCTTTCTGCAGTAACGACTCAGTCACACTGGTGCATCGGCGACGGTGTACGGGTGCTGATGCGCCCGTGTGACTGAGCCCTAAGGCTAGCTTCACACTGGCGAGTGCGATAACCGGCTGGGAATCACGGCCGGATATCGCACTTGCTACCATGTGAAAGCCCATGGATGCTCATATGAAAACAGCCTCGCATCGCCACAGAGGATCGCAGAGTTCTCAGATTTCTTTCAAAGCCGCGCTGCCCCCTTAAAAACAATGGGTGCGTCTTGCAATGCCCAAATCTTACATGATTTTCACCCTAGTGTGAAGGCAGCCTTACACAGCACTGCTTGCAAAAAAAACCAAAACTGTAAGGGGTCTTTGAATGCAGCGATTAACAAATGCCAAGCATTTATACTTAGCTACCCCGTTTCCCTGAAAATAAGACATTGCCTGAAAATAAGCCCTAGCATGATTTTTTAGGATTTTTGAGGATGCAGCATGATTTTTCAGGATTTTTCAGGATGCTTGAAATATAAGTGCTACTGCAAAAATAATCCCTAGTTATAGAAAGAACAACACTTTTATTTTGGCTCCATCTGTTTTTTTCAGGACAACCATATGGCCAATTATTGAGTATGATGGCCCATAATATTGCTAGATTTAAAAAAGCGGAATGGGGCCAATAGGAAATGATGTGCTGCATTCTGTTCTAGTGATTGGCTGGGATCACACGGGTTGGACTCCACTAATCCAGATGTGCAACCAATGTCTATGATGAGACAACCCTTTTATACGGTACTGAGCCATCATGAAAGATATTTTCAGTTAACTCTCATAGAGAACAGTAGTGTGTCTATCACCTACTCCCCTTCCTGGCTTCCATTGGCTGTTTGGAGTAATAATAATAATCTTTATTTATATAGTGCTAATATACTTTTCTGCACTTACACTTTGGGGATAATTTTAAAAAAAATGTCATAACATCCAGTAATAAACCCATGAACGTCTTGAACTACCGGGGTGAGGGCCCTGCTTACAAGAGCTTGCAGACTATAAGGAAGTATACACATAGACTACTATACATACATAAAGCTGTGTGAGTGGATCCCCAGCTGTGTTTATGAATAATGGATGGATGTGGTGTGTGGGGGATGCAATGGGAAGAAGGGTCAGAGGTTGTCAAGGGAGATTGTAGAGACAGCGTAAAGGCAGAAGAGTTTAGCTTAGGAAATATGGTAGGTGTGTTTTTAGGGCACGCGTAAAGCTGTGGGCATTGGGAATTAGCCTGATTGTCTGGGATAGTGGGTTCCGGAAAACTGGTGCGGCTTGTGAAACATCTTGGAGGCGGGAGTAGGAGGTTTGAATTAGAGAGAAATTTACTCTAAGTTCTTAGCAGAGTGGAGAGCATGGATAGGGTAGTAGACCGAGATGAGGGAGGAGATTTAGGGTGATGCGTCATTGGGAAGGGCTTTATGGTTGAGAGTGATGAGTTTCAATTGTATTCTATATTGGACAGGCAATCAGTACAGTGACCGACACAGGGTGGAGGCGTCAGTATAGCGATGCCTCCAAAATGATAAGTCTGGCTACTGCATTCCGGTCGAATTTAGTTTAGTGAATGGAAGACCGATCTTGCAGTAATCAGACCAAGAGTGAATAAGGGCAATAGGAAGAGGTTCTGCAGTGAGGAAAGGACGGATTCGGGAGATGTTTCCTTTTTTCCAATCAATTTTTATTGAACATTTTCAAGCCTTACATTCAAAATCTATGAGATGTAGAAAGGTTACAAAACCATTTTAGATTCACAGATAGTGGCTGGTACGATATAACAGTGAACCATACAATTCTATATGTAACACAAAAGACTTAAAAAAGATACTTTAAGAGAGAACAGAGGAGAAGAAAAAATTAGAAACAAAGTTTAAGCAATAACTCAAATAAAAAACAAAGGCAAATGTATCAGGGAAATAATTGAAACCAAGGATTCCACATTAAAAAAAAAGTGTTTATATATTGTATATTATTTCGAAGGGCAAAAAAGTCTCTCAAAGAGTTGACTACATTAATTCTTAGTATTTGTGGTTTATTCAAATGACCATAAATGAGCGATAATTAAGCATCAGGCACTTTTTATCTGAACAATGATTTTCAGGTGAGATTAACATCCACTATTCAGCCAAGAGAGATAAAGTATCTCTTAACAGACCGCATGCTGTGTTTTCCACTGGAGGCAGGAGATTCCATTGTATTCTGCTGACAGCCCAAGGAGAACAATGCAGCTGTATGCAGAGCCCAGCCCGAGCTCTCGCAGGCTCTTTTACATGCAAATAAAGATAATAAAGTGTTAATGGACATTAGTGTCCATTACCACTTTATGCAAAATGATCGCTAAAACTTTCAATCTTTTAATCGTTATGATATCTTTGCCTGTAAATGAGCCTTAAACTCGAGTAGGATATCATACACAGCTGTTAACGAGGGTTTGATTATGCTAAAAGCACATCATCTGCAAAATGGCCAATTTTATGATTTCTTAAACCTGTCAGGATGTCCCTCACGCCCTCTTCTGTTCTAATTAGTTCAGCAAAAGGCTCCATTACTAGGGTAAATAATAACAGAGACAAAGGGCACCCTTGACAAGTTCCCATTAGTAATTCGAAGAGGTTTTGAAGATTGACCAATCCGCTAGATCCCTGGCCGAAAAATAACTGTATAAAGCTTGTATTGCTCTGAACATATTGCCTTGTATGCTAAATTTATGTAGTGTTACAAAAGCAAAATGTAGTCCAATATAGTCTGTCAAGTGCCTTCTCTATATCCAAAGCAAGGAGCAGAGAAGACATTCCACTGAGTTCAGCCCTTACAATTAGATTGATCACCCTCCTGGTACCATCCAGGGTCTTTCTCCCTTTCTTAAAGGCTCCTTGGTTATTATGAATTATGTTAGGAAGAACTGAAAGAAGTCTCTGAGCTCGGAGTTTTGAATATATCTTGGTGTCAAATTTAGTAAAGAAATTGGCCTGAAATTGGCAGATGTATCTGAAGCTTTTCCTGGTTTGGGAATTGTGACAATAATGGCTTGTAGCATTCCTACTGGGAGACGTCCACAGGAAACTGTTCTATTAAAAGTATAAATTAAATGTGGGGATAATATGGATGAAAAAAAGTTTGCATTGATTGGTGAAGCCATCAGGGCCCGGAGATTTATTGGGTTTAAGATATAATTACATCAGCTTCTTCTGATGGGAGAATAGGAGCAATAAGGCTGTTGAGTTGTACCTCAGATAGTGATGGAAGGTTGATTCTCTGAAGGAAGTTATCAATTACAGTAATAGTTGGTTGATGTGTCATCTTTTAAGTAATATAACCCTCAAAGTTGATGGATACTTAGGTAGCCATCAACTTTGAGGGTTTATTTTAAGAAGAGACAGCACTCGCCGCCTTCTGCTAGGACAGGAACACACAGAGAGCTTTAAAGCTCCCCTTCCTTTCCCAACCTCCCTAGTGTTTTTTCTGTCCTGTTGGGAGGCAGGTATCCAGAGAGGTGCTGGGAGCTCTCAGGAGTTCCTAACATGAAGAATACAAGTATACTTATGAAATTAGAGGCAGCAGGCGCTGTTCTCCCTTCTTGAGAATTGTCTCCCGGGTCGTTGTAGGGGCAGTTATCTCAGGCCGGATTACAGGTGAAGGCTGTGTGGCATATTCTCTTCCTCCTCCAGCGCTGCTGGTCTATGGGGCTTATGGGTCTTGCCATAGGAGCAGATGTGGTGCTGATGTGGCAGAGGGGGCGTAGCTATGGTGGCAAATTTTTAAGAAAAAGCAATCTGAAAGAAGACCAGAAGAGGATATATATAGACCCTATTCTCAGTACAGGATATTGTCCCATGCAACTGTAGTACTAACAGACATGAGCACTCCAGTGTTGGATGTCTCTGAATCGGCTGCTACTGCTGATGTTTTAAGAAGCCCGTTGGGTACTTCATACAAGCACATAATAATGTAGATTACAAACAAATAATAATACAGATTACGACAGATGCCAGTGTAGTGGCCCAGAGTTAGCGGGGTCTCTCCATAATGTTAAATGTTTGTCTCATGCAATAGTATTATCAGTGTCTTCTATGTGGTATGCATTTGATGTGTATTACACCTCTGCAGCACTGAATGGGTTAACATCTGGGTTATGTCTGGAAAATGTATCACTTTATGTGTCGTGATTGTGCTAGGTGTTTGCAAAGTGTATGCAAGTCAGTCTATCAGAAGTCTGAGAGTTAGCAGGAGTTCTTGCAAAAGTAGAAGAGAGTTAGAGACTGGGTCTTCTTCTATTCTGTTTGGAAGAGATGACAATTCTGCAAGTCTGTGCGAGAGCTACACAGACACAGATCAGTCCATGTGTGGAGAGAATGGAGGAAGCTGAGCGATTCCCTTCTGCTTGGCTTGGGCCTACTCTACCCAGGATGTGCCGGTGCTACCAGAAGTGTGAGTGTTGGCCGGTAGAGAGTTACATAGTAACAAAGTAATATAGTATGTTAGGCTGAATGAAGAAAATGTCCATCTAGTTCAGTCGATTTCCACCCCCTTGTTGGTCCAGAGGATTGCAAAAAATAAATAAAAAAACAACGAGCCACTTTAGCTCATTTGGAGAAAAACATCCCTTCCCAACTACATAATGGCAGTCAGTGTAATCCCTGGATCAAGATTTGAGATAAAAAAAAAAAAAAAACACTGTTCACCTTATGTCAATATCCAGTAATATTGTAGTGCTCTAAAAAGATGTCCCCCCTTAAACTCCTCTATCGATTTTGCCATTATCACATACTCAGGCAGAGAGTTCCACGGTCTCACTGCTCTTACAGTAAAGAACCCCTCTATGTGTTCGTGATAAAACCTGCTTTCTTTTAGATGTAAAGGATGCCCTTCTGTTACCGTCGCAGTCCTGGGTATAAACAGATCATGGGAGAGATCCTTGAAGTTATCCGATCCGCAGCCTGTCCGCAGGATGGGCTGCGGCTCGGATTTTATGATATGCGGCATATGATATGCTGTATTTACTTTGCTGTAACATGAAATAAAACTGGCAGGTGCCAAATTTAAAGAGATTTCAAGTCTCGTGAGCCATTTTGTACACGTGTGGTGCCTATTTACTAACAGAGAGGTTGGCGATCCAGTGGCGAGTGAACCCCACTTGCCACACCACATACAAATAAAGTCTTGTCAAAAACCCTGGTTTATGGTAGATGATGACCACTCAAACTCCTGGGAATGTAAAGTCAGGCTATGCAGACTGTTGCATGATGGACTTATTCCTCCCATGGATAGAAGTGTTAATTACTGGTACATACCATGCCTGAGCATGGTAAAAATACTGCTTTGTGAAGGGTACCATTCTTGGCCTAAAGAAGGTTCTCTTATCATTGCGTATATAACTATGATGTCAGATATGGAAAGGCCAAATGTCCTGTCAGACACGGGGTCTATCAGCAGGATATTTGCACCTCAGAAAGAGGGGAGCAAATACGCCGCCTCATACTATGATTCAATGTATGAAGGCAGATTAGCTATAATGCGTCTCTCGCTTTACAGATGACAGCAGATTGTCCACATGGCGGTTAGAACCCTGATGGGTTTCTATACTCCTCCCCCCTCCATTGCAGCCTAAACAGGCCTGGAAGGTTGGGGGGGGGGGGGAGAGGCTGGATTTTTGGTGCTGTAAGTGAAACACGCATGGAGAGAAGAAGGTTCCACCCCCTCCCTGCACACCATCCAGAGCCCCAGCTGCATCACTGTCTACCAGGCCTAGAATCCATGGACTCAATCTGAGCCCCATCCAGAGGCAGCACCGCTGTTGGGTCGCGCAGCATCCGGAGCCCCACCTATGGCACGGCCTAAAGAGGCCTAGGAGCCAAGGGTTTGATTTGAGCCCACCCTGCCTGTCTGCCTGGAGGCAAGGCCAGTAGCACTCACAGCTGGGAGCAAGGGCCAGGCCGGATACCTAGAGGATTCACGCAGGGAGGGGGGCAATTTTCACCCAAACACCATTAGTTGGCAGTCCTGCCCCCAGTTGCTGCCTATACCAGCCTACAGCCGGAGGCTCAAGTTAAGCTTAGGCTGGAGGCGGCTCCATCTTCAAGTAGCAGCATGGGCAGAGGGAGGTCCCTGGTTGCATCCTCTAGGGTTCTAGAGGCCAGGGGCTCGCTAGAGCATAACCCGACTGGAATGAGAGAGTATTGTGAAGGATAGTGCAGGGATGAGGGGTAATTGCACCCCTTCCCTACATACTAATGGGACCCCAGATATTGCCCCCTGCCCCGAAGGTACATCATCGCTGCACTGATGGGGGAGGGAAGAGCGTGCCAGCAACTACAGTCATCTGCGCAGTGGTGGATGGATCCAAGGGGGAAGGTGAGAAGGGGAAAAGAAGTGGAGGTACGCTGGTGCAATATTCACCTACTCTCGTCTACTCATGTATCGTAATCCTCTTCCCTTCAGCTCCCCCAGCCACCAGCAGGATCACTGCTTCAGTGACATCGCATTGACAGGTCACTGGAATTGGGGGTAGGAGTCCGGAACATTCAGATGACCCCATTATTGCTGGCGGGAAGCAGAGTCATTAGTGATGCTCTGGTCCATTTTGTATTCTTAGAGGAGTGGGTAACAGTGTGTTTGGCAGCACTTTTTGACCCTTCCCCACTTGTTAGCCAATCCCCGATGCCTAGCTAGAAGAGAAGAAGAAAAAAAATTTTAAAAAAGAAGACCTGCAGAGCAAGAGGTCTGCCTCCTTCAGACACTAAGCTAAAACTGATTTAGCCAATGGATAATGGCGATCGCATAAAAGTAAACAAAAAGGGAAATAAACCACTCACCTCAATCCTCCATGATGTCCCACAATGTTACTCGGGACGAAGTTATCGCGATGCTCGAGGGTTCGTTTCGAGTAACGAACCCCATTGAAGTCAATGGGCGACTCGAGCATTTTTGTATATCGCTGATGCTCGCTAAGGTTTCCATTTGTGAAAATCGGGGCAATTCAAGAAAGTGATGGGAACGACACAGCAACGGATAGGGCAGGCGAGGGGCTACATGTTGGGCTGCATCTCAAGTTCCCAGGTTCCACTATTAAGCCACAATAGCGGCAAGAGTGCCCCCCCCCCAACAACTTTTACTTCTGAAAAGCCCTCATTAGCAATGCATACCTTAGCTAAGCACCACACTACCTCCAACAAAGCACAATCACTGCCTGCATGACACTCCGCTGCCACTTCTCCTGGGTTACATGCTGCCCAACCCCCCCCCCCCCCCCCGCACGACCCTGTGTCCACAGCGCACACCAAACTGTCCCTGCGCAGCCTTCAGCTGCCCTCATGCCACGCCACACTCATGTCTATTTATAAGTGCGTCTGCCATGAGGAGGAACCGCAGGCACACACTGCAGAGGGTTGGCACGGCTAGGCAGCGACCCTCTTTAAAAGGGGCGGGGCGATAGCCCACAATGCTGTACAGAAGCAATGAGAAATATAATCCTGTGCCACCGCCATCATGAGCTGCACATGTGGGCATAGCAATGGGGAACCTATGTACCACACACTATTCATTCTGTCAAGGTGTCTGCATGCCCCAGTCAGACCGCGGTTTTTTATAAATAGTCACAGGCAGGTACAACTCCGCAATGGGAATTCCGTGTGCACCCACAGCATGGGTGGCTCCCTGGAACCCACCGGCTGTACATTAATGTATCCCATTGCAGTGCCCATCACAGCTGAGGTAACGTCCGATTAAATGCAGGTGGGCTTCGGCCCACACTGCATGCCCCAGTCAGACTGGGGTTCTTTAGAAGTGGACACATGTAGTTACAACTCCGTGTGGACCGACAGCATGGGTGGGTGCCAGGAAGCCACCGGCGGTACATAAATATATCCCATTGCATTGCCCATCACAGCTGAGGTAATGTCATGTTTAATGCAAGTGGGCTTCGGCCCACACTGCATGCCCCAGTCAGACTGGGGCTCTTTAGAAGTGGACACATGTAGTTACAACTCCATGTGGACCCACGGCATGGGTGGCTCCCTGGAACCCACCGGCGGTACATAAATATATCCCATTGCAGTGCCCAACACAGCTGATGTAACGTCAGCTGTAATGCAGGTGGGCAAAAAATTAATTGGATTACACTGTAGGCGAGGGCCCCCAAAAATTGGTGTACCAACAGTACTAATATACCTCAGAAAAATTGCCCATGCCCAACCAAGAGGGCAGGTGAAACCCATTAATCGCTTTGGTTAATGTGGCTTAATTGGTAACTAGGCCTGGAGGCAGCCCAGTTAAAATAAAAATTGGTTCAGGTGCAAGTTTCAACGCTTTAATGAGCATTGAAACGTATAAAAATTGTTTAGAAATATTATATGACTGAGCCTTGTGGGCCTAAGAAAAATTGCCTGTTCGGCGTGTTTATGTGAGGTTTCAGGAGGAGGAGCAGGAGGAGGAGGAGGAATATTATACACAGATTGATGAAGCAAAAAGGTCCCCGTTTTTGATGGTGATAGAGAACGATGCTTCCATCCGCGGGTGCAGCCTACGTATTGCTTAGGTATCGCTGCTGTCCGCTGGTGAAGAAGAGAAGTCTGGGGAAATCCAGGCTTTGTTCATCTTGATGAGTGTAAGCCTGTCGGCACTGTCGGTTGATAGGCGGGTACGCTTATGGCCGCCTGCACACGAGCGGAAATCCCGCCGCTGAAAGTCTGCATAGGAGTGCATTACAATACGCACTCCTATGCAGACGGCCGCGGTTTGGCCGCGCGAAATGTCGCGCGGCAAACAAACCGCGGCATGTCCTAATTTTCTGCGGGGCACGCACTCACCCGGCCGCCGGCTCCGGTCTGCTCATGCGCCGGCTGCGCGGCAGCCGGCACATGAAAGAGCTGGGGCCGCCAGGCGCAGGTGAGTACGTGCTCGTCCCTGCAGGCTCTCGGGTCGGATCGCGCGGCGAGAATTCTCGCTGCCGGATCCGACCCGCTCGTCTGCAGGCGGCCTATCTGTGATGATTCCCCCGGCCGCACTAAACACCCTCTCTGACAAGACGCTAGCCGCAGGACAAGCAAGCACCTCCAGGGCATACAGCGCTAGTTCAGGCCACGTGTCCAGCTTCGACACCCAGTAGTTGTAGGTGGCAGAGGCGTCACGGAGGACGGTCGTGCGATCGGCTACATACTCCCTCATCATCCTTTTACAGTGCTCCCTCCAACTCAGCCTTGACTGGGGAGCGGTGACACAGTCTTGTTGGGGAGCCATAAAGCTGGCAAAGGCCTTGGAGAATGTTCCCCTGCCTGCGCTGTTCATGCTGCCTGATCTCTGCGCCTCCCCTTCTACCTGGCCCTCGGAACTGCGCCTTCTGCCACTAGCGCTGTTGGATGGGAAGTTTACCATCAGTTTGTCCACCAGCGCCCTGTGGTATAGCATCATTCTGGAACCCCTTTCCTCTTCGGGAATGAGAGTGGAAAGGTTCTCCTTATACCGTGGGTTGAGCAGTGTGTACACCCAGTAATCCGTAGTGGCCAGAATGCGTGTAACGCGAGGGTCACGAGAAAGGCATCCTAACATGAAGTCAGCCATGTGTGCCAGGGTACCTGTACGCAACACATGGCTGTCCTCACTAGGAAGATCACTTTCTGGATCCTCCTCCTCCGGCCATACACGCTGAAAGGATGACAGGCAAGCAGCATGTGTACCCTCAGCAGTGGCCCAAGCTGTCTCTTCCCCCTCCTTCTCATGCTCCTCCCCCTCCTCCTCCTCCTCAACGCGCTGAGATATAGACATGAGGGTGCTCTGACTATCCAGCGACATACTGTCTTCCCACGCCTCAGTTTCCGAGTGCAAAGCATCTGCCTTTATGCTTTGCAGGGAACTTCTCAAGAGGCATAGCAGAGGAATGGTGACGCTAATGATTGCAGCATCCCCGCTCACCATCTGGGTAGACTCCTCAAAGTTTCCAAGGACCTGGCAGATGTCTGCCAACCAGGCCCACTCTTCTGTAAAGAATTGAGGAGGCTGACTCCCACTACGCCGCCCATGTTGGAGTTGGTATTTCCCTATAGCTCTACGCTGCTCATAGAGCCTGGCCAACATGTGGAGCGTAGAGTTCCACCATGTGGGCACGTTGCACAGCAGTCAGTGCACTGGCAGATTAAACCGATGTTGCAGGGTCCGCAGGGTGGCAGCGTCCGTCTTGGAGTTGCGGAAATATGCGCTGACCCGGTGCACCTTTCCGAGTAGGTATGAGAAGTGTGGGTAGCTTTTCAGAAAGCGCTGAACCACCAAATTAAAGACATGGGCCAGGCATGGCACGTGCGTGAGGCTGCCGAGCTGCAGAGCCTCCACCAGGTTACGGCCGTTGTCACACACGACCATGCCCGGTTGGAGGCTCAGCGGCGCAAGCCAGCGGTCGGTCTGCTCTGTCAGACCCTGCACCAGTTTGTGGGCCGTGTGCCTCTTCTCTCCTAAGCTGAGTAGTTTCAGCACGGCCTGCTGACGCTTGCCCACCGCTGTGCTGCCACGCCGCGCGACACCGACTGCTGGCGACATCCTGCTGCTGCTGACACATCTTGATTGCGAGACAGAGGTTGCATTGGAGGAGGAGGCTGGTTTAGTGGAGGAAGCATACACCGCCGCAGATACCAGCATGGAGCTGGGGCCCGCAATTCTGGGGGTGGGTAGGACGTGAGCGGTCCCAGGCTCTGACTCTGTCCCAGCCTCCACTAAATTCACCCAATGTGCCGTCAGGGAGATATAGTGGCCCTGCCCGCCTGTGCTTGTCCACGTGTCCGTTGTTAAGTGGACCTTGGCAGTAACCGCGTTGGTGAGGGCGCGTACAATGTTGCGGGAGACGTGGTTGTGCAGGGCTGGGATGGCACATCGGGAAAAGTAGTGGCAACTGGGAACCGAGTAGCGCGGGGCCGCCGCCGCCATCATGCTTTTGAAAGCCTCCGTTTCCACAACCCTATACGGCAGCATCTCCAGGCTGATCACTTTGGCAATGTGCACATTTAACGCTTGAGCGTGCGGGTGCGTGGCGGCGTACTTGCGCTTGCGCTCAAACAGTGGCGCTAGTGACGTCTGGACGCTGCACTGAGAGACATTGCTGGATGGGGCCGAGGACAGCGGAGGTGAGGGTGTGGGTGCAGGCCAGGAGACGGTAGTGCCTGTGTCCTCAGAGGGGGGTTGGATCTCAGTGGCAGGTTGGGGCACAGGGGGAGAGGCAGTGGTGCAAACTGGAGGTGGTGAACGGCCTTCGTCCCACCTTGTGGGGTGCTTGGCCATCATATGCCTGTGCATGCTGGTGGTGGTGAGGCTGGTGGGGCTGGCTCCCCGACTGATCTTGGCGAGACAAAGGTTGCACACCACTGTTCGTCGGTCGTCTGCACTCTCAGTGAAAAACTGCCAGACCTTTGAGCACCTCGGCCTCTGCAGGGTGGCATGGCGCGAGGGGGCATTTGGGAAACAGTTGGTGGATTATTCGGTCTGGCCCTGCCTCTACCCCTGGCCACCGCACTGGCTCGGCCTGTGCACACACCGTGAATTGGGCCTCCGCGTCCTCGCCCGCGTCCACGTCCTCTAGGCCTGCCCCTACCCCTCAACATGGTGTATTACCAGTAGTGCAGAAACAGAACGCTGTAATTAAATGTGCCGCTTATTGGCCTGTGGTTGGAGGCTGACTTTGCTTACCGAACGCACAGCAGAGCCAGGAAATAATTTTGCGCAAGCCTGCTGTAACACTTAGCTGGCTGCATATGAATTAGGAGGACAACTACACCCAGCACAGACCCAGTACACTGAGGACAGTCACAGGCAGCCCAAATAGATTTTTTTCCCCAAATGTTTTTGGAAAGGCCCACTGCCTATATTCAATAAATATATGTCTTCTGTCCCTGCCTCACCACCACTACTGGCCCTGGAGTATGTATAATTACTGCAGGGCGCAATGCTCTGCACGGCCGATATACAAAAAAAAAAAAAAAAGTGCAACACTGCAAAAAGCAGCCTCCACACTACTGCACACGGTTAGATGTGGCCCTAAGAAGGACCGTTGGGGTTCTTGAAGCCTAAAATACTCCTAACACTCTCCCTATAGCAGCTCCGGCACCAACAGCACTTTCCCTCCTCTATGTCAGAATTAATCTGTGCCGAGCCGCAGGAGGGGCCGATTTTTATACTCGGGTGACACCTGATCTCGCCAGCCACTCACTGCAGGGGGGTGGTATAGGGCTTGAACGTGGCAGGGGGAAGTTGTAATGCCTTCCCTGTCTTTCTATTGGCCAGAAAAGCGCGCTAACGTCTCAGAGATGAAAGTGAAAGTAACTCGAACATCGCGTGGTACTCGTCACGAGTAACGAGCATCTCGAACACGCTAATACTCGAACGAGTATCAAGCTCGGACGAGTACGTTCGCTCATCTCTAGTAATCTACAGGAAGCCCCAAGAACGCTCGCCTTCCTGCAGTTCCAGGAGCAGCTTGTTGTGCGCTTTCTCTGTGAGACCGCCGCACCTCAGCAAGCTTACGAAGCCTCACATAGCGCTACTTTTTACATTCTGTCCATGCCACTGAGGTCTAGAGATACCCCCCCAAAAGTGTCGGGGTTGCAGCAGGCATGGGAGGAGGCATACCTGGTTTTATTACCCCATGTGCCCATCCCAACTAGGCCTCTATAATTACCCCTGTTTTCCGACATACCACACAGTTATTAATCTGGAACAGTTGCTGTGATCTCGGTGACGGGGCGCTGCCGAATAATCCTAAAACTGCTTTGTTTTTAAATTGGTGTCTTTGTAATTCCAGGTATTTATGTACTGTCTTTATTTTTCAGCTTTGCCCTCCTCCTATTCCTTACCTGACGCTCTCTGTAGAAAATGAAGGAACTAGAGAAGATTCTGAAAAAGGAGGAAGAAGTGAAAGAAGATGTTGATCTCCTCAGACTCCTCTATAGAGATAGAGCGCAAACCTCAGACTAAAATGGAAGATGAAGATGGTGTCAAATTTTACTTGACTCTGACCCTATCATGTTAGTTTATCAGAGACCCCGCCCAAGAGGTGAGGATGGAGTACTTCTACTTTAAGAAATTTGAATTTCTTTTCCATGTTAAATGACATTTTTAACTTTTTAATGACTAGGCTGTTTTCGGATACAGCGACTGTTTAGGTTAACGTGGGCGATGAGTTCTTTTTACATACCGTTCTTGAGAATAAAGAGAATGCAGTGCTGGTTTAGTGCTGCGTCCCCATCTCTGATTTTTTTCTGCCAAAGTACTGTTTTGTACTTTGCCCTGTATACAGTCTTTGAATGAGGAGTGCGTCTGCAAAACTAAGAATTGCATCTCTGCATGATTGAAAGGGTTACTGTCTGGTATGTCCCGTCCTGTCTGAAAATGTATCGTTTTGTGTTGTGAGTTTGGAAGTCATGTGACCATGCTTCATATTAATGTTTGCGGTTTGAAAGAGAGAGTCAGTGTTGGAGATTGCAAGAGGAGCTGGCAGGACCTAGTGTTATTTGAACCCCCATGGTCTGTGAATGGAACAATCATAGAATCAAAGAATGGTAGAGTTGGAAGGGACCTCCAGGGTCATCAAGTCCAACCCCATGCTCAGTGCAGGATTTACTGAATCATCCTAGACAGATATTTGTCCAGCCTTTGTTTGAACACTTCCATTGAAGAATATTTCACTACCTCCAGTGGTAACCTGTTCCACTCATTGATCACCCTCACTGTCAGAAAGTTTTTTCTAATATCTAATTTGTGTCTCCTCCCTTTCAGTTTCATCCCATTGCGTCTAGTGGAGAAGGCTGAGCCATGGCCTTGACGTTACCCTGGGACTCCTACTGTCAGGAGCTCTACAGAATGAGTGGATGAGAGGAGATCGCCATGCAGCGCTAAGTGCTGCCTTTGAGAGTGAGTGCTGGATAGAGAGTTGGAAGTGAGAGAAAAGGAGTTTGGGCCAGGAGCGGAGTCACACAGATAACTGAGACTTTCGACCCGATATTCATCCTGTGATTTCCTCCCTGTCGCACCATCAACTGTGTCTGCACCAGTGACTTGTTTTGGCCTATGTACCTGTTGAACTGCTCTGTTTGGATTTATAAGTAAAGTAACACTGCTGTCCATTCCCGACTTTGTTTCAAGCTACTGCCTGTGTGTTTGGACTGTTATTCCATCATCTGGATTCACCAAATAGAAAGGAATGGTGGCGTCACCCGTGACAATTATCTATAAGTTAAAACCACACTGCGGTTTTCTGTTACCTCCCCATAGTAGTAACGTGGACGGGTCCTGTGCTACCCTTACAGGGGAGGAGATGGTAGAACCACTTTGACAAGTGACAACTCTATCCCCACCATTTCCTTGGCTTTGGGCTCTCTCCTCGCACATTGCATCAGTACTCTCCAATAAGTAACCTGAGATGGATCTATGGAGGAATTAGCTTGCACTAAATAGACTTGAACTTGGCAAATTATGACAAGATAAATTCTGTTCCCCCAGACTATTATATATGCAGTATATTCCTATCTGTGTCCATTTGCAGCTGTACATGTCCTTCTTTGTATTAATCACTTTGTATAATTTTGTATAGTATGCAAATATTGATATTTTACTGTGCAGCCCCTCTATCAGGTCGTTGATAAATATATTGAACAGAATGGGTCCTAATACTGAATCCTGTGGCACCCCACTAGCAATGGTGGCCCAATTAGAGTATGATCCATTTATTATCACCCTCTGCTTTCTATCTCAGAGCCAGTTCTTTACCCAACTACACACATTTTTGCCCAGTGTGAGCTGCTTCATTTTATATATCAGTCTTTTATTCAGCAAGGTGTCAAATGCTTTAGAAAGATGCAGATATATGTATAAGATCAATAGAGTCTCCCAGGTCCAGCCTAGAACTTACTTCATTGTAGAAGCTAATCAAATTGGTCTGACATGATCAACTCCTCATGAACCCATGATGATGAGGAGTTATTCTGTTGTTTTCCTTGAGGTGTTCCAGGATGGCATCTCTCAGAAACCCCTTGAATATTTTTCCAATTATTGAAGTGAGACTTACTGGCCTGTAGTTACCAGGCTACCTTCTTGACCCCTTTTTGTATATTGGAACCACATTGGCAATACGCCAATCCAGTGGTACAACCATGGTTTCAATAGTGTCCCCAAATATAAGAAATAGCGGTCTGTCTATCATGTTACTTAGTACCCTTAGAACCTTTGGGTGTATTCCATCTGGGCCTGCCGATTTGTCGATTTTAATCTTTTTTAACCATCTCTATTTTGTGGGAGGTTTATTTTATGCCCCTGCATCTCATGTGAGAATTCTTTTTCCTTCGTTAATACACTTGAGAAAAACTATTTAATAGCTTTGCCTTTCCCTTCATCTTCTATGATTTCTCCTGCATTATTTGTTAAAGGGCCACTGCTTTCAGTGCAAATCCTTTTCCCATTCATATAATTGAAAAATAGTTTGGAGTTATTTTTGCTCTCTTTGGCAATCAGTCTTTCTGCCTCCTTCATTGCAGTTTTCATCTTTTCCTTACACAATTTGTTTTCTTCCTGTATGTTTTCTCACTGCCTTCTTGTTTTAATAATTTAAATGCTTTCTTTTTTCTGCTTATTTCCTCTCTTACAGTCTTGTCGCACCACATTGGTTTCCTTTTATTTGTATTTCTTTTATTTTTAAAGGGGATGAACTGCTCACATGAGGTATTTAGGATGTTTTTAAACTTCTCCCATTTGTTATCCGTACTATTATTTTTAAGGACAAAGTCCCAATTAATGTTACCGATAGTAGTTCTGAGCTGACCAAATTTTGCTTTACTAAAGTTTAGGTTTTTTGTCGCTCCATAATAAGGCTTCCTATTGAATGAAAACTGGAAATTAACTATATTGTGGTCACTAATTCCAAGGGGTCCTTTAACTTGCACCGCCGTGATTCTGTCCGGTTTGTTAGTTAATAATAAATCCAGAGTGTCCCTCCATCTAGCAGGCTCCCATACAAGTTGGGTAAGGTAGTTATGTTTAATTGTTCTCAAGAACTTATCACCCTTGTGAGATTCGCAGGTTTTGTCTTTCCATATCATATCCGGCTAATTAACCCCTTAATGACGGAGCCCCTTTTTCTTTTTCCATTTTTGTTCCCCCCCTTCAAAAAAAATCGTAACTCCTTTATTTATCCATCGACGTTGCTTGTTTTTTGCGGGACAAGTTGTATTTTTCAATGGTGATATTTAAAGTACCATATAATGTACTGGAAAACATTCAAAAAATTCTAAGTGGAGTAAAATGAAAAAAAACCGACATTTCGCTTTTTTAAGTGTGTTTTGTTTCTTTGGTGCACAAACAGCAACGAAAGTGACATGATAACTTTATTCTATGGGTCGGCACGATTACTACGATATCAAACTTGTATAGTTTTTTTTTTTACTATACTCCTCTTTTTTTTCAAAGACATTTCATTTTTTTCAATTATTTTCTGCGGTCATTTTGTGCGCGCAATAACTTTTTTATTTTTCCGTCGACGTAGTTGAGCAAGGGCTCATTTTTTTGCGGGATGTTCTGTAGTTTCTGATAGTACCAATTTGGAATACATCTGACTTTTTGATCACCTTTTATTGCGTTTATTCTGGGAGACAGAGTAACGAAAAAAGTGCATTTCTGACATTTTTTAATTTTATTTTTTGGACGATGTTCACCGTGCCGGAAAAATCATGTGCTACTTTGATAGTTTGGACTTTTACGGACGCGGCGATACCAAATACATATTTTTATTGTATGATTTAGATTTTTTAATAATATATATGGCAAAAGGGGGGTGATTTAAACTTTTACAACTTTTTTTTTTTTTTAAATTAAAAAAAACCTTATTGATTTTTTTTTACATTACTTTAAAGTCCCCCTGGGAAGCTTTAACATGCAATGCTTTGATCGCTCCTGCAGTATGACGTAATGCTATAGCATTACGTCATACTTCTTTTTGACAAGCAGTCTATCAAGCCACCCCATGGGGATGGCTTGATAGGCAGTCTGGTAAGGCAGCCCTGGGGCCTTTCATTAGGCCCTGGCTGCCATTACACCTGCACGGCTCCCCCGATCTCACCGCTTTGGGGAATTTAAATGCCGCTGTCAGAATTGACAGCGGCATTTAAATGGTTAATAGCGCCGATTCGGCCACGCGGCTGATCGCAGCTATTGCCCGCTGATGTCAGCTGTTATAAACAGCTGACGCCCGCAGTGTATGAAGAGAGGTTGCCACGCAACCTCTCTTCATACATATCCCGCCGCTCCATGACGTACCGGTACGTCATGTAGCAGGAAGGGGTTAAAGTCTGACCAACCATCCAATGGAAAAACCCACAGAGCAGTACTGTGGTAGCAGGAATGACTTCCTATTTAAAAGGAGCCATTTGCACTGCGCTTTTTTATGCTCGTGAACATTGTGGGTGTTAGTAGTACTCCACAAATTAGATACTTACCTTCAGTCCTGTGGACCGGTGATACATTATTTTTCATGGGACTGCTCCTGTAATGTTACAAAAGCACTTGTTTTCTGCTGCATAACATAATGGTATAAATTCCCATTTACGTATTTATATATCTGAGCGCGTCTATTCAAGAAGTAAAATAATGAATAAACTAATATGCTCTGGTATTGAGAAGGATAGATATATATCCTTGTAGGTAGAAAAGAAAACACTGGAATATATACATTTATATAGATATAGTTATGTGCCTTTCTTTTTACATATATATACTAACTTTATTCTTATATGTACTAACTCTATGAAAAACTTAATACTTCGCCTTATATCAGATATGCCAAGAGGCCTTGTAAGGCGAAGACAAAATGTATCTTGAACACAAGGAATAACCAGACACGAAGGCTGCGTGTACTTGGCTGTTTTTCCAGAGGCGCCGTAGCAAGATAACGACTGTTCAACTACGTACATAACTTTCACTGTCTCAGGCCGGAAATCCGGACTTCCCATATATGGTTATGCTGTGAATTTTAGCCAATGAGCCCATCACCCATTCCTGGTGATGAGACCAAAGGGTATAAGATCTCATGTAATCTGTAATAAAGAGGCGCAGCGCAGTCATGTCCCCGTGTGAGGAACTATACCAGACCTCTGTGTGGTGTTTTCTTCTTTACCGCCGGCAGCGGGGCAAGTGGGGTGGGCCTGATTGGTGATGTACGCAGAAATTACCCTGACAGTATATTATTCATGACTGTTGTCCATACTGGTTGGTGTTAGTCATAACTGTTGTGGATGCGAATAAGTGTCCCTCTCACCTGTGATCACCTCATTACACCATCAGCCCTTGTTCATACACTCCTTGCTGAAGCGAGCGGAAGTAGCAACTCTGAAACTGGCTTTTATTCTGCATCTGGAATATCCAAGAATTTTATTAAAGAAGGATTATAAACAATGCAAATGGCTAGCAAACCCAGGTCCATGCATGTGCACTCACGAACCTGGGGTCTACTAGCCATTTTCATTTTTTTAACCCAACTTGAACAAATATCTTGAACTTTATCCTGGAGTATCCAGTTTCTCACTTGTGTTAAAGGTATACTTTTGGAGTCTTACTGATATGCCAAAAGTCATAGGATAGGAACTATTATTATATAGGACACCCTCTGTTCCGACAAAGTGCAGCGACTTAACGTGGCATTGATTCCACAAGTGGACAGCCGATCTCTAGAAGGATCTTGAGCAATGCCATCTGGATAGCCACCTACAGCTCCACGATATTTGTATGTGCATGATCTCAGGTGTGAATGGATTTATACTTCACATACATGCTCCATTGGGCTCATGATGGGTAAACATGCAGGCCTTTCCATTCATAGGAACTCTCACGAGTGCTCCTCAAACCAATTCTGGACAACTTAAGCCTCATGGCATGATGCATTATCCTGCTGAAATATCCTATCATCGCGGGGCTTCATGAGATCCATAAAGACCTGCAAATAGTCACCAAGCAGTGAAACGTAGCGGGCACTGTTCAATGGATCAGTGGACCCAACCCATGCCATGAGACTACACCCCACACCAGTATGCAACCACTTCTTTTTTTATAAATTCTTTTATTTTTAAGTTTTCTATTTTTCAAAAACAAAGTCAAATCACTGTTAAGTAATACAAAGAAATTGACAACCTGTTACGGCACTCTGCCCCCCGAGCGCCAAGTGGGATGCCCTGATCTTCCCGCACCCCACTGTCCCTGCCTACTTGCCTCGGCCCTGGCTAACCCCAGGCGGACAACTGGACGGCGGTCCCTGCTCTGGCTAGGGACCTGGCGGCTGACAAGCAGGAAACTACCTAATGGGGGGAAACAGTGCCGACAGAGGAGGCAGATGAATCAGACCAACAAAACTGACAAGGCTGGAGATGGAACTCACAGGCAAACTGGCAGGGTGCTGGATAGCAACTAGTGCTGACTGGGCCAGACTAGATTAGAGGCAAACAGAACCAACAAAAACAGACAGAGTGATAGGGGACCAGAGGGAGCTGACCGACAACTAGGGACTGACTGAGGGGAACCACAGACAGACTGGCTAGGTGCATGCAGAACCAATAACTGGCAATGAGCTCAGTTCACTGCCAGTCTTTTAACCACAAGGTTCCGCCCAGGGGCGGAGAGTGGGAGGAGGCAACTCCACCCACTGCTGTATAGGAAGCACAGAGGAGTGCGGGCGGCACCCTACGGGCGGGCACGCCCACGCCGCCACCCACTGGCCAACCCAAGCTGCTGGGATGACCTCGACACAGGGCTCCAGGCTGCTGGAGCCGACGCCGGAGCGACGCGCGCCGACCGCGGGACCCCATGCCGCACTGTATGGTAACACAACCTGCAACCCAGGAAGTGCTACAAAATTCCCCAAATAAATTCAGACAAAGTGCTAAACCTTGAAGCACATACAATAAACCCCTGGAGGTGGGCCCATTCAGGTACTACCTATGGTATTGCAAGTGCGAACTGCAATTATGCTCGGTCCCGAATTTTGCAACTCCCATAAAGAGGGAAGAAGACCCTCACTAAAGGTCAATCTCCGACCCATCCCACCCTCCATGTACCCTCTCTATTTCTCTAATCTCTTGATAGTGAATGGTAACCCCCTAATATTGCAGCCCTGACTGTGGCGTAACATTAGAACATCATAAGATGGAAAAAACAAGCAATAAAAAAATTAAAAAAAACACAATCTAAAAAGGAAAGGAAAGGAAATGAGGAAGAGTACATCATAATGCATAGTCTTGCATTTGTATTATTTGGCAAGACCTTGGCGTACCGTGGCATCACTTTCTGAACTATTATAAAGGCCTATTTCCACTGTGTAGTGGTCTTATGAGCTGTATATGTTACGGAATTCCAAATATCCTGAAATTTGATTAATAAAATCATGTTTTCTGATATTTATCTTGTGCGCCTTTTACTAAAGCTGTCAAATCCTCCATCTCCATTATCTCTCTAACCATTCTAAACCACATCTTAATTGAGGGAGACATATTCTGCCGCAATAGTCTAGGAATACATGTGCAACCACTTCTTGCCAACTGAGGTCCATTGCTTCCAGGGGTCTGTGCCACATACGAACCAGACCATCAGCCTGAAACAAGTGGTAGAGAGAAAATGGTTGAGGAAGTACGAGTGGCTGGGACTTTAGGAGGCAATGATTATGCTATTCTTCAATTTTAGATAAAAAGGGGATGATAATGGAAAAAACTTAATCCTTCGCTCTTTTTAGGAACACTCCAATATCTCCTTCAAATGAAGTAAGTCTTCAAAGAAGGGAGGAAGGTGGATCTAGTAAACTACATGCCTGTGAGCCTGACTTCTATACTGGGTAAGATGTTTGAGCAAATTATTAAACAGCATATGTGCAAGTACTTAGATGAGAATGGAGTAATTAAACAAAGCCAGTATGGATTTGTAACAAACAAGTCATGCCAGACAAATCTAATTTGCTTCTATGACAGAATCACCGACTGGGTTGATTGGGGAAATGCGATGGATATAGTATATCTTGACTTTAGTGATGCATTTGACAAAGTATCTTATATCATCTTTATTGATAAAATGACCAAATATATGATTGACAAGGCAACTGTTAGGTGGATTCACCACTGGCTGAGTGATCATACTAAGAGAGTGGTCATAAATAGCTGCACATCCAATTAGATGAATGTGTCAAGTGGGGTACCACTTGGGTACCATAGATTGGAAACATCAAATTTGCAGATGACGCAAAGCTAGGAGGGATAGAAAAGAGTAAGGATTCGAAAAGATCTAGAAAAGCTTGAACAGTGGGAAACTACTAACAGAATGGTATTTATTGAGTAGGAATGCAAGGTCCTACATCTGGGCAAAAAATGAATAAAAGCACCTACAGTATGGGAGTTAAGAGGGCCCCTCCATGATGCATGCATGCATTTGTCTTGTGCCTATGTGTTGTAAGTGTCTTATATGTTGCATAAATATGATGTGTATTGCATAGCTGCAGCACTGAGTGGGTTGACTATCTGGTATGTGAGATGCCTGGAAAATGTATCTCATTGTTTGGCATGTGATTGTGCTATGTATATATGTTTGCAAGGTGTTTTGCAAGGAGTCTCTTCTAGTCTTGCAAGAGAGAGGAGCGTATGGAGTTCTGCAAGTGAGCCACACAGACACCATCTGTTCTGTGTGGGCCGGAATGGAAGATATCCACCAGCCTTCCCTGGGCCTACTTTACCCGGGAGATGCCAGTGTTACCCCTAATACACTATGAGTGAAGAGAGACAGTGGAACCACCAAGCAGCACTGAGTGAATTTTGTGTCCACTTGTGAGTGCTGACAGGTAGAGAGCTAGAGAGTGAAGAAGAGTGACTAGGAACAGAATCCCACAGATAACTTTGGACTGTGGATTTTTCTGTGATCCTGTGATTTCCTCTCTTGTGTTATACACCATTCTCTGCGGGCGTGTGTATCTACTGTTTTTGGACAGTGAATAATGTCTCAAGTAAACGAGCACTGCCGACCATTCCCGAATTTGCTCCTTAAACGTTTCCCTGTATGTAGATCACTTATTTCATCATCTGATATCACCGCGGAGGAAGGAACGGTGGCGTCACAAATGACAGGACTCTTAAAATAATCTACATTTTGGGTTACCCCCATGAAACTTTCCCCAGCGGTAACTTGAACGGGTCTCATGCAACCCCCAAGGGAGGAGATGGTAGAGCTCCTTGACACGGCCTAACTCTACCCCGCCATCTCCTCGCCTGTGGACCCGCTCCTTGAACGCTGCAGGAGGAATTGGACTAAGCAGCACATGTGAAAAAGACTTGGGTATACTAATAGACCATAGTCTGAACATGAGTCAATAGCATAATGCAGCAGCAAAAAAAAGCCAAATACAATTCTGGCATGTATTAAGAGAAGCATAGAGTCTAGATCACGTGAGCTAATTATCCCCCTCTACTCTTCCTTAGTCAGACCTCATCTGGAATACTGTGCCCAGTTGTGGGCACCCAGAATTTAAAAAAAAAGAAAAACAGGAGCAAGTTCAGAGAAGAGTAACCAAAATGGTGAGTGGTCTGAAAATCATGTCCTATGAGGAACAGTTAAAGGATCTGGGAATGTTTAGCTTGCAAAACAAAAAGCTAAGAGGAGACGTAATAGCTGTCTACAAATATCTGAAGGGCTGTCACAGTGCAGAGGGATCAGCCCTATTCTCATTTGCACAAGGAAAGACTAGAAGCAATGGGATGAAACCGAAAGGGAGGAGACACATATTAGATATTAGTAAAAGCTTTCTAACAGTGAGGGTGATCAATAAGTGAAACAGGTTACCACGGGAGGTGGTGAGTTCTCCTTCAATGGAAATCTTCAAACAGAGGCTGGACAAATATCTGTCTGGGATGATTTAGTGATCCTGCATTGAGCAGGGGGTTGGATCCAATGACCCTGGAGGTCCTTTCCAACTCTACCATTCCATAATTCTATGACTCATCGGGCCATGACACAATGCCAGTCTTCTAAGGTTCAGTTAGCAAACTCACAAGCCCAGGTGAGGTGCTGTGTCCAGTGCTTTGTTAAAACAGGCACTCTGATGGGTTTTCTACTCTAGTATTTCTTGGAAGCCAAAGAACACAGCAGTAACCCCCCGCTACCCAGTCAGTGGGTGAAATTTAACAAAAAGAAACTAAGGCCTAGTGCCCAAGGTCGTGACAGGCTCCGCAAAAGGAAATCCGCAGCGGAGTCCGTCACGGCGCCCCCCAGAGACCCCATACTCACCTCCGGATCCCTTGCCCGATGTCCCACATCCCTTGCCGGCACGCATGCGCAGTGCAGAACATGATGCGCCGGCATTGTCATATGACACACCCGCAGTGTCACATGATGCGCCCGCAGCGTCACATGACGCGCTGGCCGTGTCATATAACGCAGGCGTCAGTGGGCGGGGAAGCATTTTCAGGCGCTACAGAGGAAGATAGCGTGACGGACAGATTCCATTGACTGCAATGGAAGCAGTCCGCACGTACACCTGTGGCAAATAGAACATGCCGCGGGTGATTACGGGTGATTTCACGGGGCAAAATTCGACAATGAAATTCCGCACCGTGAGCATTGCACTATTAGGGTCAATAGAACCTAATAGCTGCAGGGCAACATCGCGGATTTCCACCACGTGATACGGGGCGGAAATCCACCAGTGGGAATTAGGCCTAATTTGTCAACATATTCTGAAGACTCATTATTCTGTTATCAATGGAGCTGAGTGAGAGATTTTGTTTAAGGGCGGATGAGTTGCTGTTTCCATTGATACCATTTTGGGGTACATACAACTTTTTTGGTCACACATTTTTCCATATTCAGGAAACAAAGTGTCTAAAAAACATCAATTCTGGTATTGTTTTTTTTTTCTTTCCCCGCTTCTATGGTATTCACTATGTGGAACAAATAGCCTGAAAATGTTAATGTTTAGGTCATTATAGATGCAGAGTCCAATTCTGTACTTTTTTTTAGTGTATGTTTTAATTGTTTCCACTAATAAACAACTTGATAACGTAAAAAAGATTTTTTTCATCTTGATTTTATTTTTCCTAAAATCTTTGTGTCTTTGCTACTAATAAAGGTTATGCTATTAATTGGAGTTGAGTGTTTTTCTATTCAGTGCCCATCTTTTTTTTTTGAAGTGGTTGCGTAGTCCAGGGTTTTAAGGCCATTTAGACATGATTATCTCTCAAAATACGCTCAAAACACATCTTTTGAGCGATAATCATTGCATGTAAATGTGCCCATCTTTCAGTTTTCTGCCGAACAATGGATTTTAGTTCGGCTTAAAATCCGTAGTTCAGCAGAACAGCTGATAAGACAGACCGCACGCTGTGCTCTGCAGGTGAGCGCTGATAACAGCTGATTACATTGTCTCAGCTGTTCTCAGCCATTAGCCCCACTGGCAGAACAAAGAGAATTAATTCAGAGAATAAATTCATTTCCCAGAGGTTCACATGTTACTAATTGATACTAATAGGCATTAGTACCAATTAGTAGATTATGCAAAATGATTTCTGAAAAGCCATTTTTTGAGCGGTTGTCTTCATGTCTAAATGCACCTTTACAAAGTAGGTACCTCAGGACATGGCACAAGCTACTTGACCTTGGAAATATTCTTTACATGTAACCACATATTCTCACTAAGGGCTCAGTCACACGGGCACCAATGTGCCCGTGTTCCTCTACGATAAGACGGCTACACTGAAAGTGCGGACGACTCTCCACACCACCGGAAGAAAGAACACATGACTGGCTCCATTGCCGGTCATATGTTCTTTCTTCCGGCGGTGCAGAGAGTCGTCCGCACTTGCAGTGTGGCCGTCTTCTTCATGCAGTAACACTGGCGCATCGGCACCCATGTGACTGAGCCCTAAGGGTAAATGCAGACGGGCGGAAATTCCGCGGTGAGATTTCCCGCAGAATTTCGGCCACTACTCGCTATCATAGTATTGCATGCATGCGCACAATCCTATGCAGACAGCTGTGATTTGACTGCGTTAAAAATCTCACACAGTAAACAAATCGCAGCATTTCCTATTTCTGTGCGAGCCTCACAGAGGCCCGCACAGAAATGTCGCTGGTGATGCGCCGGCTCTGCTCAGAAAACCTTTTTAATGTGTTTTAACACTTATCTTTTATGTTTTGCACTAAAGATTAAAGGGGTTTTCAGGGACTTTGTTATTTGTGCCTTTTACTTAAAATTAGCTAACAATATCAGATTGGTGGAGGTCCGACTCCTGGCATCGATCAGCTGACTCAAGGGGCCATGGCACGCGTCCCCTTCATTGTTTACCAGGCAGAGTGCCTGGTGCATTGTAACACATCTTAGTCCTATTCACTTGAATGGCAGAAGGCCGCAGAGAGCTGCAGTACCTGGCACAGCCAGTACCAGATCTACAGAGCTCTGCCTGTTAAACAATGATGAGGCCATAGAAAACCCATTTGAACTCTTAATGACCATCCATGTGCATTTTACAGCGAGTATCCCATGCCAGGGAGAGCAGATGTTCAATTGTCACTTAACAGTCTGGCACTTGCTCAAACAGCAGGAACCAGAGAAACCTCCGATCGTCACTGACTAATCCTTTACAAGCGGCGGTCAATATGACTGCAGCATGTTAAAGGCTGAGAGAGGGAGGGGGTTCCCTCTATTACCCACTGGACCCCCAAGATGCCATCAATTGGTTGCATTTGGTTGTCATACCATCCAACTGCTTGAAGATGGCCTCCAGGTCTGCCATGTACGGTGACCTATGAGGTTCAGCCTGTGGCTGAGCTTCATAGACAATTTAATTTAATATACGGCTATACTAAAAGTATAGCGGTGTATTATAAGCAACATAAAAGGTAGAGATATTGATGTCTGATTGTGGAACAAAGATTAAAAAGTAAAAAAAAATGTAAAAAAATATTAAAGAAAGAATGAAAATAAAAGTGTTAAAACTTCACCTTTCCCCCTTCATTATGTACAAAAAATATATATCTATATCATTACGAATATTTTGTTACCGCGTTTGTAATTAGTTGGTAAATTATTTTACCCACACAAAAAACATGGCAAAAAATAGCTAATTTTGTAAATCTCACCTCACAATAAATTAAATAGAAAGCGATCAAAAAGTCATATGGGTCACCTAATGGTACGGATGAAAATTTGAATTTGTCTCGAAAAAATAAGAAACCTCAAACTACACAGTTGACCAAGAAAAATAAATGTTGGGGGTCTATGAATGCGATGATAAAAAAAAAAAACATTCTTTAAAAAAAAAAAAAACGGTGAGAAAAAAATCAAAATATTTTTTTAAACTTTATAAGTTTGGTATTGCTGGAATCGTACCGACCCGCAGAATTAATTTACATATTGTTTATACTGCATGGTGAACACCGTAAAACAAAAAAAAAAAAGTGTTTTCAGTTTACAAAAGTAGCAAATTATAAAAAAACTGTATAAACTTTGTATCACCAGAATCGTGTTGACCCAAAGAATAATGTCATCACATCATTTATTCTGCACGCTGAATGCCGTGAAAATGAAATTAAAGAAACAATAGTGATTTTTTTTTCTCAACCCCCCCAACATATTATATCTACTCCAAAATGATGTAATAAAACATACAACTTGTCCCGCAAAAAAACAAGCCCTTTGAAAAATTTTAAAGTAATGGCTCTAGGAATGTCTCAATGAAAAAACTGATAAATTGGTTCGTCCTTGGGACATAAAATGGGTCCGTGCGTAAGGGGTTAAGTTACATGACAGCCATGGTGGACGTCTCATGGCTTCTGCACCAATACACTGGAACAGACTCCAGTATAATACATGTGAATGGGGTTTTAGAGCCGCACTTAGATATTGTACAAAAATAAAACAACACAAATTTCCGGGTATTGGGGGTTCTGTCAGCAGGTTTTTAATATTTGCCTGCAATGAAGGCGCTGCACACAGGTATATTATGTCACCAAACAATGGAAACATTGCAGAAACCTGAAGGGCCGCCATTATAAAACAATGGTGTCTTTGGGTGACTATAAATGAATGCCATGATGGTAAAGGCAGCCTAAGCAGTACATGTATCAGTGCTGTATACGCAGTATGCCCCGATCTGCATGACATCCCTACCATGATGATGTCACAATCCAGACAGCGGTTAACATTCTAGCAGCTGCTTGGCTGGCCACACAGTGTTGTTGGTGGGACGCAGTCGCATCCTGGTGACACTGTGCTCGTACTTTTCAGAGTTTCTCTATAGGATTGAAAACTTTTATTGTGATAAAAGCTCATCTGTTGAAAACTTTCTGAAAGCTCATCAGGTAAGAAGTTTTATTTTTAAGGACCTCAAGCAAAAGGTGGTGTAATTGCTGATACCAAGCTATCAGGTCATTTGTATCATAGTCCAAATATGGGGCGCTGGTAAATGCATTATTTAGGGGGTGGGAATGTACAAGCCAATGTTATAATTGTACCCCCTTCTATAAGGTAACACCATGGTGTCCGTGTAATGAGATAGTTGATTTTGTTCAATTCCTCTGTCAGTGGTTGTAATATGATAGCAGATCGCTGTATGTAATTCACCTCATATTATTAGGTAGCTCAGTGACCGGATATGTACAGATGCAGCAAAGTTCAACTTGACGCTTAGGCCGGGTTTACACGGTCATATTTGCATTATGTATAATGCGTGAAAACCAGCACACATGACAAGCAGTGAACAGAATGCGTTGATTTCAATGGGTTTGTTCACATGTGTGTATTTTGCACACACATGTTGGTCGCACAAACAAATATGTGACATGTCCTATTTTCTGCGCAGTGCAAGAGCTCAATGGGCTTGCATAAATGCGCCAGACATACTCAGGTAACCTGCAAGTTTGAGGCACATAACCGCACATCAATGTTATGGAGCCTCGCCTTCCGATCATGCGTCATATTGACCCAACACACACATAGGACATAAATGTACCTCCTGGGGCGCGAAGGGGATAAGGAGCACTGGGGCTACTGGGGATGATACTGGGGGCTACTGGATGTGTCCGGGGGTCTGTGTTCAGTAAGTGATCCACTTTCTCTCTTCTCTTTCCAGAGCTTTCTTTACCTCCGCTCCCCCTTAGGGGGCGAGGGGACGGATTGTCCTCCTCCAGTTTGGAAGAGACCTAACTGTTCTGCATATTGAGGTAAGACCACCATCATCTTCTATACAATCTGCACTGCTTGCTTGGAAAATTCCCATTTTTTCTATCTTGTAATTAATACCAGTTCCTGAGTGGACAAGTAATATTTTCATTTGCTGCCACAACAACATTAGCCGGGGACCAGATTTCAGCCCTGTTTTTGTCCATAATACATGGGTCAGGAAGGGTATCATATAGTGAAGAGACTTATAAGGCCATGCATGCTCCTCTGGGAAATATGCAAATATGGAAGATGGAACAATACCTCTGCATCGCCCCCTATTGGAAGGCAGCATTCCTGCAAGTCAATGTAGACTTTTTAGACAAGCCTTATAATAATGACTGGGAATTGTAAACTAAGCCAGAATACCATACACAGACAGCTGCTTCTGGGTTTTTGACCTGCTGCACATTATTGAGGGGCAAAAACTATGAAACAGCTGTCTGGGTGATGGTGAAATCACTGAAGAGTACAAGAGGGTCCGGGGGCCTTTTTTAAAGCAATACAATATTAGATGTTATAGCCACTAATTACTCCAGAAGGGTCAGTGATCCAGGGATTATTCCGATTGCCAGACTAGAGTCAGCAAGAAATTTTTCCACTTGAATGGGGAAAATTGTTTTTTATCTCATTTTTTTGCCTTTCTTTGGACAAACCTTAGTGATGTAATGTAATAAGTGGTCAATGTATAGCTGTTATTTGTGCACCAGCCCGTATGCTATAGTTAATTAGGCACTGAATGATATGGTTATATGGACATATTTATATGCCCTATAAGCCAGGACGGGGATTATTGCCTCATTAAAACCCTATGTTTTTTGGGACTAACATGGAAAGAAATCTTTTCTTCTTTAGCAGAAACATGCCTGCCAAGGACGGCAGAAGAAGTGAGCAGCCCGGTCTGCCATACTACCCCCATAAACTGCGTGTGGGCGAGTACTATATTGGCAGAACCATAAACCAAGGTTCTTTTGGAAAGGTTGCTGAAGGCCTGCATTTTCCAACCGGCCACAAGGTAGAGTTTTCATTTATTATAAGAAGAATATTGTAGGTGATGAATGATGCTACATTACATTACAACCAACGACACAGACCAATACCCACACCGGTATAGCAGAGCTGAACTGTTTTAATGTAGAAGAGCTGTTAATCATGCGCCAGTGTGCCAGCATGTGCCATCATATTGCTAGATGGTATCTCTGAGGTTCATAGGACGGCATGTAAACCCTCTCAGTTACCTGAGGGATCAAGGTGAAGAACAGAATTGCTATAATGATGAATTCCCCTCTGCTATATCTTAGTATAGTGAATATTCAAGGTTTGGGGTCATTTCCGTTTGCTAACTGCACATCATGTATCCTGTCTGTAATATAGGTCGCCGTAAAAATCATAAACAAGGCCAAATCCCTAAAGACTCCCACCTCAATAAAGAACCTGCAGAGGGAAATAAGACTCCAAAAGATGATCAAGCACCAAAACATTGTGCCCTTGTATGAAGCCTATGAGACCGGCAGTTCATACTACCTAGTGATGGAGCTCTGCGAGGGCGGTGACCTATTGGACCAACTTATTGCAAAAAAGAAGATCGAAGAACATCAAGCCAAACCGTACATCAGGCAAATTATAACAGCAGTAGAACATCTACATAAAAAGGGGATTGTGCACAGGTAAACAATCTTCATGCACTGTATATTCCATATATTCACATTCTATATACATTGCATTACTTATTGTGCTCTGATCCTGAATTCTACGATTCTAGCATTACATTTCTGGAGGCTTCAGAGCTGAAACCTCCTGTCATTTTTCACTAAGTCAATGTTCTTACAAAGCTTCCTCCAGTGATTGACATTTTGGAAAGTGGCGTTACTGCAATTATCTGGTGTGTGAGGCATAACCGCCTCACTGCATTATACAGGGGCTCAGCTAAGCTGTTTTGGAGGAGTCCGCCACCAAGCTTCTTGACGGTTTCCAACAAAAACCAGCAGAATTGTGACTGCGGCTCTGGGTTGTAACATTCAGGACCGGGGCCGGATACATAATGCAATGCAGTTACTTCATGGCGGCTCAGAAATGCCATACATATAATAAAGTAATGGTTTCTCCACACGACCATATTTGTGCACGCAAAAACAGAGAATAGAACCCATTGATTTTATTGGGTATGTTCTCAGGAGTGCGTTTTTCACACTTGTTAAAAAGTAGGACCTGCTACTATTTCTATTTTCCTGCGTTTTGCACAACAAAAGTCCTATAGAGGTCTACATGAGGTGCGCAAATACACAAGGGGAAGGGCGAAACACTGCATAAAAGGGAAAAAACACATCTGAAGCTCATTAGGCTAATTAGCCATTTAATCCACAGATAGGGTGTGTCGTGGGTGAAATGGCTCTGCATGCCCAAAAAGTTCAGCACTCGCCTCGTTCATGTTCTGCAGTGAGCGGTTTTGCATACACTCATGTGAAGCCGCCCTAAACATGATTTCCATTACCTTCTACTTAGCTTGTAATTTATTATTACTGAACTGATTGATCATTTCCTTTGTTATTTATAGAGATATCAAATTAGAAAACATCCTACTGGATGAAGATAACAACATAAAACTCGTGGGTAAGTAACTTTCCTGCTGATGCCCCGCACAGCGCCTTCCATGAATGCTTCAGTGATGACTCCTCAGCATAGAAAGAGCAGAAGTGTAAATAAATGAGATACAATTCCTACTAGACTTGTGTAGGATATGAATCCATATAGAAATATGAGTCACTTCTTAGGACTATTTTTTATGATTTTACAGATTTTGGCCTTAGCAACACCATCGGCTATTATGGATCATGCCCCCAGCCATTGAGAACGCAGTGTGGCACAAGAGCCTATGCGGCACCTGAGTTACTTGCGGGCAAGCCGTATGATTCAAAAGTTGACGTCTGGTCAATGTAAGTAGACTTAGCTGGTTTTATAAGGAGTCCTCAGGCCCCGCTGGCTTCTCCCCGCCCAGATCACCCAGACGGACATGTCTCTTTCTATATACAAACAAGGAGAGACCTGTCAGAGTAGACAATCTGGGCAAGAAGAAGCCAGTGCCGTTCGCCGGCAGGAGAAACCAGATGATGGATTCTAGTAAAAGCTTCCATTTAGCACAATTGTACAAATACAACAATATGGATAATTTCTAACTCACCTCTTTGATTTGTATTCTCTATTGCAGTGGAGTCACCATTTATGCTATGCTGACCGGCAACTTCCCTTATACATCAGAGCTGGACAACGGAAGCAACATACTGAACCAACTGAAAGAAAAACCAATAGCATTTCCATCAGACCTTTCTAAAGGTAACACTCAGTGTATGACGGGGGGCTGTTACCATCACACATGGGACATAAAGCATTGCCTCCAGAACGTGTCTCTGTAGTGTCTAGAACAAGAATATATACACGGATTTATTTTGTAAATGTCATTTTAAATTAGGAGCCGTAAACTTCATGAAAAAACTCCTGCAGCCGGACCCCAGAAAAAGACCATCTCTGAAGACGCTCCTCAAAAACAAGTGGTTAAATGATAAGAGCTCCATCTAGCTAAAGGTAATCATTTGTTTCTGTTGTTTTTATATCTTTACCATATTTTGCAGCTATGCAGATATTGTCATCGCTCCCATCTCTCCCTTTCTCTTTTCTCCATCTCAGCGCTTACTCATGCAAACGTATATCGGACGCGTTTTCTTGACTGGCCAATACATGCGACCATCTGATGCATTGAATTCCAAGGCATCAGTTCAGATAGACGATTTTCCAGTGCATAAAACGGCCGTCCCAAAAAGATAGCGCAAATGGTGCGCATTCCGGCCGGCCATTTTTATGCCAGGCAAAAAAGATGGTTCTGGAACTATCTTCCAGCCGGAATAAAGCAGCTAGTCCCATAGACTTCTATGGGAGCCTATGGGAGCTGTCGAAAAAAGGGAGGTGAGAGGGATTTTATCAGAGGCTCTGCTAAATTTCCTCCCCCTTCCCTCCCCCTCTCCGTCCCATGGCGGCATCCAGCAAGGGGAGGGGACAGGAGATTAGCACACCCCCTCCCTTTGCAACAGCTGGCGAGGGGCGGAGAGGGGGCAGGAGTTTAACATACTTGTACAAACTTGAACTTGTGGTTTGCTGTTTTCATTTGGATAACGACTGATAAAAATTTTTAAAGTCTTTTAGCAAAAGCAAATCTACTCATGTGCCACATGATTAATTGTGAAGAGCTCTGAATTCACATGGGCGAGAGCGTGTTCCACCCTACCTTCTTGGACACGAGTCGCATCGCACAACACCCGGACACCTGCGTTGTCTGTGTGCCGAGCAGGAGACGCACATCTGCATGAGAGTAGAACATGCTGTGATTTTTCCGTCTTACACCATCGCTGCGAGAGAAAAGTCGCCCATCTAAATTCACCGCTCACGAATAACGGGTTGTATTTTCAAGGAAGTTTTGTGCATATCACAATGCACAAAACTCGCACGATTTTCTCACTCTGGGAGTACTTTCACACGGGTATGTCGTTTATAAGGGTGGCTCATTATAATGTTATTGTGATGATATAACAGATCGCTTTGTTACTCGCATCCACTCAGGTATTCTCATGTTTCATTATTCTTCTAGGGCCCAGTCTACACCTGAAACCAGCCTGATGCCCCTGAGAGAAAAACCGAGTCTTCATGAAAAAGAAAACACCTTAAAATTTCATTCTAATTCCTACCTTCCCTTTACCCTTCTTCCTTTTCTTACCCTTTCCCCCTTTTACCATTGATATCAGAGGCATATTTTGAAGCTTCTGGGCCCCAATACAAAATCTGTACCAGGGCCCCCAAATATAATGCTTTATTTATAGTACGGGGCTCCCCATATGGAAAAGAGTGCCCTTATGGGACCCCTAAGGCTCCTGGGCCCAGGAGCAAGCACATCCCCTGCATCCTCTATGGTTACGCCACTGATTGATATCCCTCCCTCTCTTTGCTTTTTTACCCCAGCCTTCTTTGTCCTATTGTACTCCTCCTTCCCTATATTTAATTAAAAAAATGTAAAAACTAATAAAATAATTCTCCTACTTAAAACAAATCCTTAGTTTGTGTTTCTTCCAATCTTTCTGTTCTCCGTCTGATGAGTTTAGGTTGTCTTTACACAGGACAACTTTCTTTCAAAAAATTTCTCTAAAGAGCGAATGTAAGCGATGATTGCTCCGTGTAAACATGGCCACCAGCAGGATGATGAGAATTGGTTCACTAGTCACTTGGTTTAAGCTCACCTAAAAGTAGTCCCTGATTGGTTAAAGGGGTTGTCCCGCGCCGAAACGTTTTTTGTTTTTTTTTAACCCCCCCCCCCCCGTTCGGCGCGAGACAACCCCGATGCAGGGGTTAAAAAAACAAACCGGGTAGTACTTACCCGAATCCCGGCGGTCCGGCGTCTTCATACTCACCTGCTGAAGATGGCCGCCGGGATCCTCTCTCTCTGTGGACCGCAGGGCTTCTGTGCGGTCCATTGCCGATTCCAGCCTCCTGATTGGCTGGAATCGGCACGTGACGGGGCGGAGCTACACGGAGCCGACATTCTGCACGAGCGGCCCCATTGAAGACAGCAGAAGACCCGGACTGCGCAAGCGCGGCTAATTTGGCCATTAGACGGCGAAAATTAGTCGGCTCCATGGGAACGAGGACGCTAGCAACGGAGCAGGTAAGTGAAAAACTTCTTATAACTTCTGTATGGCTCATAATTAATGCACAATGTACATTACAAAGTGCATTAATATGGCCATACAGAAGTGTATAGACCCACTTGCTGCCGCGGGACAACCCCTTTAATTATCATCTGGTATAAACAGGTAATCATTTGTCTTCGAACAACGAGCCAATAATTTTGCAGAGAAGCGCTTCAGCACCCGCAAAAATGAACAAATCAAGAACATTGGTTCTGTGTAAAATGCAAAAACAATATTTATTCATATGCTAACAAGTCACTCAAGCGACTATTCCAAGTGACTATTAGAATGACAGTTGACCCATGTAAAGGCATCCTTGGAGCCCAATCAGTAGCAGGTTGCAGAGCAGGGTAGGGTGGTAGATATGGAGAAGATATAGGGAAGTGCAGCACTGTGGAGAGCATTATGGTTGAGAATGAGGAGTTTATATTGTAATCTACAGTGGACGGCAACCAGTACAATGACTGGCACAGGGTGGAGGAGTCCGTACAGTGATTGGTACAGAGTGGAGACATCAGTACAGTGCGTGGCACAGGGTTGAAGTGTCATTACAGTGACTGGCACAGGATGGAGGCATCAGTACATTGACTGGCACAGGTTGAAGCACATTAAATGGGTTTTGGTATTTAAAAAAAATAAAAATAAAAAATCAATACTTACCTATTTCTCCCCAGACCATCTTCTTACAGCATCTTCTACAGTCCCCGGGTCACCCCACCGCAAACCGTCCAGATTTTCTTCTTGTTATGATGTGTCCATTGCCAGCATTCTTCTTCCTGCCGGCTAATGTTCGCTACATGAGTAGTAACGTAACGTTAACTACCTAGCAGGGAATGCCGAGCTATTGCAGAGACTGCGCATGTGCTTTGTCTCTCTGCAATAGTATATAAACTCTGCGGCGAGACAGCAAAGAATCGGTTAGACAAATAGAGAGCAAATACCCAATGCTATTTCTGGAGGAAAAAAACCCTGCACCCCGACACCTGAACCTCATCCCAGCTGCGACACATGGTGGAGAGGGCATCATGGTTTGGGGCTGCTTTGCTGCCTCGGGGCTTGGACTCTTAAAGGGGTTGTCCGGCCATAAAGAAATCATGGCATCCCTTCTGTTTGTCCAATGCAATGCACTTTGTAATATACATTGCGCACTGTAAATTAGGCAAACAGAAGTTATTCACTTACCTTTAGGGGTGCCCCCCCTGTGTTGCTTCTCCTGTTGTCCATGGATACGACAAGTCTTCTCCTCTTCTTGTCGGGCTGGCTCCAGGTCTTGACTGGACTGGGACGAGCTTCTTCTGCTCCACACATGCTCAGTAGAAGTTCTTCTGCCAGGATCGCGCGCTGCTTCAGGAAGCTCTGGGATGCACAGCCGCTAGATTATCAGCTGAGGTAAGAATCTGAGGGGAGGAGGGGGAGTGGTCTCAGGGGGTGTGTGTGGGTGCGAGCTGTCAGTAGTCGCGAAGGGGAAGGGGGTGCGAGCTGTCAGTAGTCGCGGGGGGGGGTGCGGGTGCGAGCTGTCAGTAGTCGCCTGGGGGAATGGTGCGGGTGCGAGCTGTCAGGAGTCGCTGCGGGGGGGGGGGGGGGGGGGGAGTGCAGGAGCAAGCTGTCAGTAGTCGCGTGGGGGGGTGAAGATGCGAGCAGTTAGTAGTCGCAACGGGGCGGGGGTGCGAGCTGTCAGTAGTCGTGGGGGAGGTGCGAGTTGTCAGTAGTTGCAGGAGGGTTGCAGGTGCGAGCTGTAAGTAGCTGCTGGGGGGGTGCGAACTGTCAGTAGTCGGGGGGGTGGGTGCGAGTGCTGAACTGTCAGTAGTTGAGGGGTGCGGGCGCCGAGCTGTCACTAGTCGGGGGGTGCGGGCACCCAGCTGTAACTAGTTTGGGGGGGCGGGTGCTGTCACATAGACTTGTCGCTGTGGAGTGTGCTGTCATATAGACTTGTCGCGCTGGGGTGTGCTGTCACATAGACTTCATGCCGGGGTCGGGGTGCTGTCACATAGACTTGGCATGGTGGGGTGGGCCGTTAGATAGACTTGTCGTGGTGGGATGTGCTGTCACATAGACTTGTCGCGGTGGGATGTGCTGATACATAGACTTGATATGGTGGGGTGTGCTGTTACATAGACTTGTCGCTGTGGAGTGTCCTGTTACATAGACTTGTCACGGTGGGGTGTGCTGTCACATAGACTTGTCGTAATTGAGTGTGCTGTCACATAGACTTGTCGCGGTGGGATGTGCTGTCACATAGACTTGTCGCGGTGGGGTGTGCTGTTACATAGACTAGACATGGTTGGTGTGCTGTTACATAGACTTAAGAAAGAATTGAGATAGGGAACAGCACTTCCGATACAAGTCCAAATTGCACTTGCAGGCCTTATGAGGTGCACGATCCACAGCAATGGTCCGGACCCAAAGACCAGAAATAGCAGGACATCCATGTGGGTTATGTTGAATCAGCACTCCAAGGTTTTTTTAGAAGGTAAAAAACGGTTTATTCCTCAATGGTAAAACATAGCTGCAATGTTTCGATCCTTGCAAACCCTGGATCTTTGTCAAGCATAAAGCAGCATACCACCCCCCATACTTAAATATCCCAACATGTATAACATAGAACCAATCACAAGTCATGGAGTTGGTATATACCCACCCCTCCAGGGTGGTCATAGGGCCAGAGGTATGCAGCACAGCTGAACAACATGAATCGCATAATGAGCATCTAGCAGTCATAACAGGTGATAGCACATTCAGAGACAAGACCTATTGTGACGCTATGGACGTATGGGTGGTTATGTGCCACTATCGGTCTATGCTGATGCTCGAAGTTCACTTTAGGAAGCTTGGATTGCAGCGGATGAGAGGAGATCACTATTCAGTGCTGAGTGCTGGCTTTGAGAGTGAGGGCTCCCACCTACTGGCGATATTTTCTTTCTTGCGCTGCGAGAGCACAAGAAAAATGTCCCATCGCAGCGCAAGCTCGCATCGCTAAGATATAGCTATTCATGAATGAATAGCCAAGGGCTGTGTGATTGGCTGAGCGCTCAGCCAATAGCTAAGCAGTAGCTGCTATTGGCTGAGCCCTCAACCAATCTGTACAGCCCTTTCAGGAGGTGGGGATTTTTAAATCCCCGACTGCTGAAAGAGCTAAGTAGCAGTGCCGGGGAGCCAGCAGGAGGACGCGGCTGAGAGCAGGAGAGGTGAGTATAATTTAAAAAAAAAATGTTCACACTTATTAATGATTATTGGGGAAGGGCTTATATTTCAAGCCCTTCCCCGATAATCATTCCACGGGGCATGCCAAAGCAGTGCTTTCAATGGGATTGGCAGCTGTGCCAATCCCATTGAAAGCAATGGAATAGAATACCGGGGTCTTCTGCCACAGCTGTCACAGCTGTGGCAGAAGTCCCCTGCATTCTCCATGTCTTTTCAATGGGGCTAGCGCTGCTGCCGCTGGCCCCATTGAAAGGACTGGCGATATGTTGGCTTGATGCCGATATCCCGGTGTCATGCCGATTTTTTTCTCGCACTGCGATGCGAGACTTTAACTTTAGAATTGCATCGCAGTGGAGAAAATATCACCAGTGGGTGGGAGCCCTGAGTGTTGACTGGTAGAGAGGTGGAAGAGAGAGGAAAGGAGTTTGGGCCAGGAGCGGAGTCACGCAAATAACAGACTGTGGGCCGGATATTCATCCTGTGATTTCCTGTACCTGTTGAACTGTTCTGTTCGGATTTACAAGTAAAGTAACACTGCCATCCATTCTTGGCTTTGTTTCAAACTACCCCCTGTGCGTTTGGACTATTATTCCATCATCTGGATTCACAACAGAGAAGGAATGTTGGTGTATCCCCATGACAACGAGTTGTAAGTTAAAACCGCACCGCGGTTTCCAGTGACTTCCCCCCAGTAGTAACTTGGACAGGTCCTGTGCTAGCCTTACAGGGGAGGAGATGGTAGGGCCACCGTGACAAGTGACAACTCTATCCCTGCCATCTCCTCGTCTGTGGGCTCACTCCTCGCATGCTGCAATTCCTCTGGGCGCCCTGAACACTTTCTCTCGAGCAGTTTTTTACAAGACCTCTTGTATCTCAATTAGTTTAGTTGTCTTTGTGCAAGAGCGCCCTATAGAAACATATAGCTCCTGCACAATACTTATGCTCTTACCCACAAACTACATCCGTGTTTCTAAAGGCCCATTTATACTGGACAACTGTCGGCTACATGTTCTGCAGGAGCGGGTGACGTCACCACTTGTTGTTCGCGCTCCTGCAGAATGTTTAGACAGGTAGATCATCATTGAGAATCGTTCTCTTGTCATTAACTCCTCGCTCAGTGCTTCCCATTCTATGTATAATAGAATGTGATTGGTGACTTCTATAAGGTCCTTGAAGGTCCTATAGCTGCAGCCTCTGAACTACATTTTGGCCGCCCTGGAGGTTTATTGTTTGGGCTTAGTTATCCAGTTAAGTGTAAATTATTAGCTGTGAATGCAAAAGACTTTACAGCTATAAATGTAAGCCTAATAGGAAAACTAACCCCAACCCTCCACGGCAGGCAAAAAGCATTTAAGAGGCTGCAGCTGTTCCTGGCCTCCGTCAGTGCAGCGTGCATCTATTGATTTGTACCCGCTATGGCGGCTGTGAGCTGCGTCCCCGTCTGCAATAGCCCCGGTGACTCACCGAGCGACTTACGGTTTGCCCCACCGGTGCTTTAGTCTCTTCTGCAGCACAGCATGAGTTGCCCCACCGACGCTCATCAGCCCTCACATCGACCGCTGGTTCTGTCTGCAGCCTTCCCCACCTCCTCCCCCCCCCCCCACTGCATCAGGTGGCCCAGCGGCGCTGAGATGTATCGGCTGGTCTGTCCGCTGCCTTCTTCCCCCACTGCATCAGGCGGCCCTGCGCCGCTCTGCAGCACTCTCATCAGCAGAGCAATGCGTCTGTCGGCTGCCATCTCCCGCACGGCATGAGGAGCCTAACGGCAGGCAGTGGGGCACAAGTTTCTCCCCAACAGCATCAGCTGCCGATCGACTAACAGCGGGGCACGAGGGCCGGTAAAGGGGACTGCAGGTGGCACTGTACAGGCCCCGGGAACACTCACAGTGGGGCCGTAAAGGGAACATGGTAAGGGGAGATGGGCGGCCACAGACAGCACTGCTGGCCGCCCATAGGAGCAATTACTGCAGGAGACCTCAGTGCCAGGACCTGTGAGGCTCAGGGAGGGGACCATGCCGTGCAGCCAATCACTACGAGGGGGCGTCACCGACCTGTCAAGCAGCCACAATCTTGTCTCCACCCCTACTTCCTGGTGGTTACAAGATACAATAATACCGGAGTATATTGCATAGCTGCAGCACTGAATGGCTTACTGTCTGGGCTATGTCTGGAAATGTATCTTTTGTTTGTTATATGACCTTGTACCATAAATGTGTTTTCAAGGTGTATGATTGAGGGAGAAGGAGTGAAGTTCTGAGTCTGGAGAGAGTTTTGAGTTGTTTTGTGGAGTTCTTTGGTGGTTGTTGGAGTTCTGGTCTGCAAGAGAGGGAAGTCTGGCTGCATGCAGATACTTTCAACCTGCATGTGGTGAAGATGGAAAAGGCTGAGATTCGGCCTTTTCCCTGGGACCAATATCCCCAGGAGTTCCACTGAATGACTGAAATGTTGGAGTCCGCCATGCAGAGTTAAAGTCTTCAGGAGTGAGTGAGTGACCGTTAGAGAGTTTGTGCCTTTCTAAGGAGTATTTTTCTAGGAGCGGTGCTGCACAGATAACTTGGACTGTGGGCTCGGTGTCATCCTGAGTTTGCCTCCCTGTCCTTACCACTCACCGGCAGCTGTATCAGAAGCTTGGTGCTGGGCTCTTGTGCCAGGGGGATTGTATGCTCGGATAACAGCCTGGTACTTATTGTAACACCAGGTACCTAAGAAACCTCCGATTTCCAGTGCTTAACCCCTTTGCAGGGTCATGGTCAGTGTGATTGCGGCATCTAAACGTCTGACAGAGGGAGGGGGCTCCCTCTGACACTTATCGGACCCTTGTGATGTGAACGTGAGGTCCTGATGGGTTGGTGAATACAGCCTCTGGGTCTGCCAGCTGCCAGGTGGCCTATGAAGTTCAGTCTCTTGGCTGAGCTTTATACTGTGTTTCTCCGATAATAAAAAAATATAAGACCTCCCCCCAAAATAAGCTGTAGCTAAACTACATGAAAAAAACTGTGTATTGGTCCCTTGCACTGGGCCGTGGTGCTGCTGCAGGCTTCTGTGTACTCCTGAACGCCGACAGAGCATTCGCTTTCTGGTAGCGGTGCTTGAGTACCCCGCCTTCAGCAAACGATTGCTCTGATTGGTTGATCGAGCACCATGTCAGCCAATGAGAAGCAGCACTCAATTAACCAATCACAGCCATTCAATTATGTCATTGAATGGTTAATCGAGTGCTGGCTCTGACTGGCTGACGCGGCGTTCGATGAACCAATCAGAGCAATGGTTTGTTGGAGGCGGGGTATTCATGCCCCGCCACCAGGAAGAGAATGTTCTGTCGGCGTTCAGGAGTACACAGAGGCCTGCTACAGTTCAGCGCGAGGGACCCAAATGCTGTCTACTAGGTGAGTATTATAAGCCTTCCCCCAAAATTAAGACACTGTGCCTCTTTTGGGGCAAAAATAATATAAGACGGTGTCTTTTTTTTCAGGAAAACACGGTAGCTTTCTAATACACTACTATACTGATGTATTGCAGCTTATTAGAAAAATTTATAAAAGATGCTGATTATTAAGTTCCCTTACGATCCACAGTTCAGTCAGCCCATAGACAATCCTTAGGCATCCGCAGGTAATTGAATACCTGAAAATGTCATTTTTCCGATTTGCGGATTGCATGAGCTCGAAAAAATCGCAGCATGCTCCATTTTCTGTGGATTCCCACAGCGCTCAGCCAATCACAGGCAGCGCTCACCTGTCAATCAATGATGGCTGGGTGCTGCCCCTGATTGGTTATGGTGCTCAGTCAATCGGGGCAGCGCTTTGTGGAGGTGGGGATTTTTCAATCCCTGGCCTCCAGAAGACAGACGGACGGCTCTTCTAGACGAGTTAAATTTTTTTAAACTTTTTTTTTACACCTGGAGAGGATTTTCAGGAAAGGGCTTATATTTCAAGCCCTGCCCTGAAAATCATTGCTGCGGTGCTTGGCTGCAACCCATTGCTTTCAATGGGGCTGCAGCAGCGCTAGCCCAATTGAAAGCAATGGATAGCATCGCGGACCTCTATCACAGCTATGGCAGAGGATACCTTCATCCCCGCCAGCCCAACTAAAAACAACGGGCGATAATGCTGCTTTTTGTTAGCGCTGTGAGTGTGCAGTGAAAGCATCACAAATGAGAATAAAACCATTGGAAATCATTGGTTTCATTTTCATGCGTTTTCACTCACTCTCGCAACGCAAAATAGCCTATCACCTGTGTGAAGCTGGCCTGAGTTGTATGCAATCATGTGGGCTGCAGCTGTCATTCAATACCTACAAATCACTCAGTAGCGCTACAAGACCTTTCAGTGTAGCTGTAGGACCCATTCGGACATTTGCAAGCCATATGCTGTCCGTCTACACAGTCCCATAATAGGCAATGAGGCTCTTAAAACAACTGATTCTACACATGGACCGCAAACAGCCATGTTAATTCAAGCTTATAATTGAGGGTGACAGCTAAGGACAGCTCTGATAATCATGCAATTCCTTTATGTAAAAAATGTGTCTTGGCATTCCCTTAGTTTGTTTTTGCAAAAAAATGAAAATCGAGATTAAAATCAAAAATTGTCCTTAAGTTTAAAAAAAATGAAATTGTCATTAGTGTGGGGATATGCGTGTTAGGATTACAAAAAACGTTTCAGCCACAATCAGGAGCTTTTATCAAGCCTCTATATGCATCTTAACTCCCATGCCTGACGAAACACCGCAGCCCAGCGGGAGGGACCGGGACCCACGGAAATAAGACACTGTGCCTCTTTGGGGCAAAAATTAATATAAGACAGTGTCTTATTTTTGGGGAAACACGGTATTTGACTGCCTGGTTTACTCTCGCCTTATAAGCTTTTTATCAGAACACTCTTCTTGACCCCTTACAGTCCAGCTTCTGCCCTTGATGCTTGACTGAAACCGTCCTGACTAAAGTGTCAAACAACCTCCTGAAACGAGAAGTGACTACTTCCTACTGATCCTCCTCAATCTCTCCACAGCATTTGAAACTGTTGATTAAAAACTCCTCCTCAATATGCTTTGCTCCATCGGCCTAAAGGACACTGCTCTCTCTTGGTTCTCCTCCTACCTATCTGATCACTCCTTCAGTGTCTGCTTTGCTGGCTCCACCTCCCCTCCACTTCCCCTTGCTGTTGGGGTCGCCCAGCGCTCAGTTATACACCTCCTCCCGTGACATCACAGCAACATTCCTTCAAAATGCCAACACTGTCTGTCTACTGTCTCTAACACTATGTCCTCTCTCTTTTTAAAACTGAACCTCTCAAAAACTAACCTACTGCACCCATTTCAGGGAAGTCAGAAACTAGATTTTTCTATGGTACCTTGACGGGAAACAACAAACTGACAAAAAAAAAACATACGATAAGTTGGGAAAAAGAACTAGGGATTGTCTTTCCTATCGAGGCATGGCAAAAGTCTTGGAGGTTAGCAGGAAGATCTACTAAAGGTTTGGGTATTCTAGAAGTGCAAATGAAAATAAACATGAGATGGTACTTTACCCCAACACTGTTAGCTAGCAGATTTAAAAATGGAGATGCTTTGTTTTGGAGAAATTGTGGTCAGAGGGGCTCTCTCTCACACATATTTTGGACATGTCCGAAACTAAAAGAATATTGGATGAATATACTAAATTTGTTAGATGACATGCTACGGATCCGAATTAGGAGAGAAGCAAAAATAATTATGCTGTTGGTGGAATTAGATAGCTATCCACCAAATTGCAGATACCTGATAGGACATGCTCTAATGACAGCAAAGACAATTATTGCTAAATACTGGAGAGGGCCCATCGTCCCAACATTTGGAGAGTTCAAGGACCGTATGGCAGAGCAGTGTGTATTTGAAAAATGGCTAGCGTTCAGAGATAATACATTGAAAAAATATGGGGAGTCTTGGGATGTCTGGAGAAAATTCTTAAAGTCTTGACATGAGAAAAATATGTCATGCCAAATTTGTATTTTTTTTCTTTTTTTTTCTTTACTGGTTGAGTTGGTTACTGTTTGAAATCTGTCTGAACCGCTGACAAGTCAATGAGATTGCCTCTTTCTATCATTACTATTTTGACAAAGATAAATATACCGATTTGTTTGTTAAATGCTATACCGAAAAAAAAAGGGGGAATATATTAATAAGATAACTGTACCCATTAGAACATTGTTAAACAAAATTTGTTGTGTATGATCTGTACTACATATGCGGAAATGTTATGTATGTCTATTATATCCTCAATTTAAAAAAACCTAATGTTTAAAAAAAAACAAAAAACTAACCTACTGGTGTTTCTGCTCTCTGCTAACCAACCTCATCCTGGCATCTCCACGTCAGTGTGTGGCACAACCACAACTCCCAGCACGCCTGCTGTCTCTGGGTCATTTTCGACTCTGATCTCTCCTTTACCCCGTATATCTAATCTCTCACCCGAACGTATCACCTGCACCTCAAGAACATCACAAGAATCCACTCCTGTCTCATCATGGACACTTTAAAAATGCTCACTGTTGCCCTCATCCATTCCTGGCTTCATTATTGCAACTCGTTGCTTATCGGCCTCCCCTGCACCTGACTCTCCCCACTCCAATCCATCCTGAGTGTGGCAGCAAGGCTCATCTTCCTTTACAGCCGCTTCTTGGACGCCTCTGCCCTATGCCAGTCACTGCACTGGCTACCCATCAAATACAGAATACAATTCAAACTCACTACCTTCATCCAGAAAACTCTACATAGCACCGCGCCGCCCTTTATTGCTCCCCTCATCTCAATCCACCACCCAGCCTGCGTCCTCTGCTCCACTAATGAAATCAGATTAAGTGCCCCTTTAATTCGAACCTCTCATTCCCACCTCCAGGACTTCTTCAAAGCAGCACCAGTCCTCTGGAACGCTCTGCCCCAAACTATCCGGGGAATTCCTGACACATAAAACTTCTAGCGTGCTCTAAAAACGCACCTCTTCAGGTAGGCATACCACATTCCCTAAATGAAACCCTTCTTTACTCCACCTAATAACATGCTTCGTGTCCTATTGACTGCAATCCCTGCAGTAATACCGATTCAACCACCACACGGCTTAAGTTTGACCATCATCTATGTGTATAGCATCCCTCACTCTCCACCTCACCATACCGAGCCCTTCACCTTCTGTATCACCCCATTATCTGTAGTATGTAAGCTCGTTGGAGTGGGACCCTTACCCCAACTGTTTCCATCGATCGCTTACTTCATGTAACAGTGTTTTTTGTATGTTTGTTTCTTGTATTTGTTCTCCCCTGTTTGCACATTATATAAATGATAACAGATGTACCTACCTGCTCTAATTTCCTCAGTGAGCCTCGTTATCAAGGACCCCGTCTTCGCCCAGAATACATGTACTTCAAGACCCTCTTGGAGAGTTATGAAGGAGCCGTCAGGAACACTTTACACATGCGGAGGAAAATCGAGGAAATGGGATGGGATGAAAATGGACAGGAGGTTAAATATATTTCCAGGTTATTTATCCATATCTATGTATATATGATGTTAAAGGGATGGCTGATGCAGTAATTAAAAGGGAATATGTAGATTTCCATTGTAATTATTAAGCAGAGAGTACTCCAATCTAATCAAGTACCGAGCTTCGTAGGCTACAGTCAGTGGAGTTTGGCCCACTGCCAGCAATGAAGTGACCTTGCTGGGTCTACAGATTGTTGGGTCAAGCAAGGCGAGATGTGAAGATTTTGAGTTTCATATCAGATGCAGAAGACAGAAAGTATCTACCATGTCTGACCTTCTGATTCTAGTATAAAATTTTGGCAACTTCTTCATGGGAATTTTCCCCTTGATTATGTTCAAACTTGCTGCATTTTTCACACTTTGCATTGAAAAACTGCAAACCTTTCCACAACACATTTGTTTGAACTTTTTTTTACACAAGGTTCATGCCCAGTGGATCAGAAGATCCCTCTTATATAGACAGTGAGCAAGTTCTCACTTGTAAACAGGCAGTCGTTCATCTTTGAGTGACTGCCTGATCACAGTGAATGGAGGTAAGAAATCTATGGTGCGCTCAACCTCCATTCATTGAACGACTATCACTCCAGTGTGAATGCACAAAAGCGATAGTCATACTGACAACTGTCAGGCGCTTAAGCTCCCAGCAGTTGTCCCATCTAAAAGTACCCTTAGACTTGTGGTTGTCACCAGGGGCGTAACTATAGGGGATGCAGGGGATGCGGTTGCACCCGGGCCCAGGAGCCTTAAGGGGCCCATAAGGCCTCTCTTCTCCACATAGGGAGCCCAGTACTATGAATAAAGCATTATAGTTGGGGGCCCTGTTACAGATTTTGCATTGGGGCCCAGAAGATTCAAGTTACGCCTCTGGTTGCTACGTTTTTTTAACCCAACAACAGTAGCCAATGAATAAACTCACAGCTGGCTGTTACCATTCTTATATTATAGCACTATGCTCTAAGAATCCAAAGCCTCTTGAATTGTGTGAAAACTGATGATGGCCCCATAATGAGGCACCAGCCACAGACATCTCCCATATTGCAGGCGTGGCAGTGGAGGACACTTGGCCATAGCAACCTAATCATTATTTAAAGGCAACTATCATTGCTGGAAAAAAATTATTACCAGCACCGACCTTCAGATATATTTAGTGGCTAGACCAGTCGTTTACTAGCTGGGTGCCAACCCTACTTAGGCTGGCTTCACACGGGCAAGAAAATTGTGCAAGATTTGTGCGTTGATAGACGCTTAAATCTCACACAAATGTGAACCGCTTTTTTTTAATGCCATCATACCCATGAGTGATTTTTTTCCCCCACATTGCATTGTTATGTGATGCTGGAAACAAATTGCGACATGTACTATCTTGTGCGTGCTCTTGCATCGCACCGCCCATTATTTTCAATGGGACCAGCGGCAGCATCGCACCATTTGCAATGCAAGGTTTCCCATTGAAAACAATTGGAGAAACTCTGCAAACAGCCGCGCGGGGGGGGGGGGGGGGGAGTGCCCTTCACCCCCATAGTGATGCGAGGCTGTTTTGACATGCAAACACCTCACATCCTCTGGAAAATCATATGGATGGCGAGCGTGATATAGGAGCGGGATTCTCTCCATTATGAAGTTAGCCTAAGACTGCGTTGTCCATATACAGTGGTGTGTAGAAGTTGCAGGTCAGGAAATGTCAGTGTAGTGAGGAAGGCTTGTGCGCCCCATAGGCTGAGGGGTCTAGTCTCAGCCATGTCACTGAGTCCCAGATGTAGGTTCCCTAATAATCAGGCTCTTGAAAGGCCGAACTTTATACCCTTATCTTATTAATCCAAGTAATGCCAAAAAGATAGAGAAAAGCCAACAATTTGTCAATAGTAATAGAAGTGTTTTTGTAAACCGCAAAGCTGCTTAGGGCAAATTAGATGCATTTTTGTTATGCTCTGTATCTGCAGGAACATATCTGCGGGGTTTAGGGACCACAGCCACCTTTGATCCTATCACCCAGGAATTTATAATAGATACTCCACAGATACCAGCAACAAAGTGGTGGCCAGGAGGGTGCAAGTCATTTCTTTTTTTTGCACTCCAGTTCTTGATGTCTGTAATATAAAATGTTCCACAGATGCCCAGATGGTAATTTCTGCATTTTTGATCTGAACAGTAGGAAAAACCAGCACACATGCTGTGGTCCTAGCCCAGCTATACAACAATGGACACAAGTACGACATACATCCATTTATAGTCCAGATGCAAAGTCTGAAGGACCACTCTCCACTGCCAGGTAATAATCTCAGTTCACTAGACCTTATGTATACGGACAACTAAACCCGATTCATAGATATCCTTATTCAATATCTCATTCCGAAATCATGAGTACTAATGTGGACTTGATTCCCTTTTGCTGCTATAATCTTCCTTTCTATTGATGATTTCCATTAGATTTTAGAACATAGCTGCAGATGTTCATGTCCATTCAGACATAAGACCATAAGTGAAATTGGGCACTGATATGGGGCACTAAGGCCTGGGTCAGAGTTGGCATTGTAATACATAATAAAGGTTTCCAGTGGGACTTGGGACAGTGCTCTGTGCAGGTCAGTCGTGGCTTGTACAATGGGGGTATTTTCATGATCATACAGGAAATGTGGTGGAAGGCCATCAATCTGACCAAAATAAAGCTGGCTGTATATTCTATCCTACCAAAGGTATTTTGACATCTGACAAGAACTGAGATGGCTTTCTCATGGATGCCTTATGTGCAGCTGCATCACTGGTGTATCCAATAGCAGCCAGTCCCTGTCGGACAATGCTGACACTAACTTGGTTTCTACTTGCTTGCATATTCTCAGTAGATAAGGGATTTCTGTGACCGGACCCTCTCAGGTGTCGTTTGTCCTTTTTGGTTAATATTTTGGGTTGTCTGGGGTTCTTTGTTTAGGCATGGTACATCCCTCTTTCCTCCACCTTGTGACCACGTAATTCCCATTTGAGCTGGTGTCTGGGTGGTAGTGGAATTGTCACAAACCAATAGTCCACTAATATGACAATCAAGAATGACACCACGTGTAAACTCTGTAAGTTCCTTAGATTGAAGCATGTTCAGCAAAACAAACTATGGCTGACATAAGACACGATCCAAATACTTTTGGTAAAATAGCATAGATAAGAGCGCTGTTGGCCGAATACTCATTTGGCCTACAGGTGTCTCTTGTGGCTCCCACATACGTACGCATGCCAAAATCAGACAATTGTACAAGGTTTTTTTCAGCAAGCAGAATGGGAAAATCCATTCCTAAACAACATCCCTGGCAATGGCTTATCTCCTGGGAGCCAACGGCCGGGCATATTGAAATCCAACAAGCTCAATTCCTTATTACCTGAAGTGCTGATGTTTGGGGACAGGCTGTCCATTAGCATGTAATGCAGATAAAAATCTGCTGTTCTACATCTTCAGACCTCCTCCATATCTTGCATTCCCTGTAAAATAACAAATCTGGAGTTTTTCTTCCTAGAACTTTGTTCTGTTCCTTTGATTCTGTGGGAAAAGTAAGAAGAAATGAAGACAATGGCTGTTACCATTCACTTTGTCAAAGGGGCGTATCCCTACAAAGTGACACTTGTCCAATCAGTGATGAAAGTTGTATATGTGGACACACCCCATTGACAAAAGGAATAGTAACAACCAGTCGACAATTTATTCAGACATGTCCAGGAGGCCTAGCAGAGAATCGCTACAATGTAGAGCTATAAGAAAATATGCTCCAGAATTGTTTTTCCATGGAAAGTGTAATTATTTACTGAAGCAAAAATAATAGTAGTGGTGGTAGGTCCTCTTAAAGGGAACCTGTCACCTTCCTAAAGCACCATAAAGTAACTTATGGTGCTGCTAGGTGAGGTGACAGGAAGCCAGGTCCTGTAAGGTTTTTATATTTAACCATTTCCTGGTTCCCGTCACTAAAGTCTAAGTGGCGGCTAAAAATTTGACTCTTTTCAGAGTCGTGTGGGTGCCCATAGATTTTATAACAGAGCAAGCGCACAGAACTCTAAAAAGCCGGAGTGTAGCCTTCAGCGGCGGGCACCACGGGAACCAGGAAACAAGACCAGTAGAGTATAATAAATACAGCACCGCCCTAACATCACCATAAGTTAGTTTATAGTGCTGAAGGTGGCAGGTTCCCTTTAAAAGTGTAACTTTCTTGTGTAGGGAAATAGTAGTTGTCACAAAGACATGCTGTCGTGGACTACCTCAAGAAGTATAGCTGTATAACTCCATATCAGCACAGTTTTATGAGAGACGGCTTCTGTCCAACCATCCTGATGAGCTTCTATGAGGAGGTAAGTTCTAGACTGGACCCGGGAGTCATTGGATCTTGTGTATCTGGACTTCTCTAAAGAGTTTGATACTGTGCCGCATAAAAGGTTGGTATATAAAGTGAGAATGTTTGGTCTGGGCGAGAATGTGTGTAAGTAAGGGTAGGTAACTGGTCAGTGATAGAGAGCAGAGGCTGGGTATTGATGGTACATTTGGGTCATTGTTGCTAGTGGGGTACCACAGGGGGCAGTATTGGACCCTATTCTTTTCAATAAATGTATTAATGACCTAGTAGAGGATTGCACAGTAAAATAGCAATATTTGCAGATGATACAAAACTATATAAAGGAATTAACACAAGAGAGGATAGAATGTGGTTGCAAATGGATCTGGACAAGGGCAACTAAAGTAATAAACGGAATGGGCAAACTACAATACCCAGCAAGGTCATCAAAATTTGAAGTATTCACTTTAGATAAAAGATGGCTGAGGGGTGACTTAAAAATTATGTATAACTGTATCAGGGGACAATACAGAGAGCTCTCTCATCATCTACTTATACCCAGGACTGTGACTGTAACAAGGGGGCGCCCTCTACGTCTAGAGGAAAGAAGTTTTCTGCACCAACATAGAAGGGGGTTCTTTGCCTGAGGACGTGGCAATGGCAAATTCAATAAAGGAGTTTAAGAGGGGCCTGGATGCCTTTTTTGAGTGTTACAACATTATATGTTATAGTCACTAATTACATCACCGGCCCGGTGATCCAGTGATTTTTTCCCCTTAAATAAGAAAAATTGGCTTTTACCTCATTGATGTTTCTTTGCCTTCCTCTGGATCAACAATGGGAAGGGTGGGGGGTAATGGGGTGAATTAGATGGACACAAGCCATTTTTGGGCCTAGCATACTATGTTACCTAATGGTAGACAGCTAATTACTCCAAAGCAAGACTATATTTTCATCATGCTAGTAATGCGTGCTTAGTGTGCATGCTGGGAAAAGCTTTTCAGGCTTATTCAAAGGCTCCATTCACCCAACGAGAATTAGAAGTATTATTTTGCTCTCCACTGGATGCTTAGTATACCACAAAAAATGTAGTAAACTTCACTAACGCATAGAGAGGTATACAGAAAAAAACAAATACTGTGCTGTATACGTGTTATTTTTACAATAGGACCCTATGGGCAAAATATCCAATATGCAAACTTCTACAGTGGGATACGGTGCAATCCTCCTCCAGAGGGGTACGGCCGTAGTGTGATGAGAGTGCCCTTAGTTGTACACATATACACCAGCTAATACTTTCTGCTTTACACTTGGACAATTGATATAAATGCTGTGATATTACGTTTCTGTTTATAATAAATCAGAATTCATCATGTAACCTCTTTTCAGGAATATCTGTTGGAGACATTGGGCCCAAGATGGCTTTTAAGAACCTTGACAACGGATACCTCCTGATGAGCAATATTCAAATCCCAAAGGAAAACGTGCTAAGCAGATACTCTCAGGTACCCCTGTACATGTGATATATATGAGACAGCATATTTAGAAGACCCCTTTTATAATACAGGGGGTTTAGATACAGTGGCTCAGCTCTAGCATGCCAGATCTATACAGTGATAGTGATTGCAGTGCAGTTACCTCCATTGATCACAAGTGATGTCTTCTTCAATTGGTCTCCTCTGTAGTTCCTTTTCTTCTCTATCTGGGCCTAGACCACCATTAGCATTCATTCAGCCACAACTAGTTTCTGCACACTATTAATCCTTCCAGGGGCCTCACTAAGTAATAGTGCCCCACAGATTAATAGCACCCATTCTGTGGACTCACAAATTAATAATGTGCCCTCTGAGCCCCTCAAATTTATAAAATGCTTTCTGTGTCCCCCTCCCTACTGGCCACAGCAGCAGAACAACTTTATCACTACTGCCAGACATCATTCAACTCCAGAAGTCCGTAGCCCCACACTGCCTACATGTCTTGCTCTAAGTATGGACGGGGAAAAGACTCAGGCTAAACACTGCCCGGAGGCATGCATTGTCCAGCAGCAGTGTGACTTAAGGGGGCCGGTATGTCATCGGGTGGCACAGGGGGCCAGGCCATTTATCCCCATACCCCAATCATAAGGGGTCCTACAGTAACTGCGTGGTATGCTGGCATTATTGGTATGCCATTAGTCATGTGGTTCTTTGTATCAGAAATATGGATGAATAATCAACAACAGTTTTATCTGCAACAGGTACAAAGCAAAATGTGAAGTAAATAACAAGTATGTAATTCCATAATCTCAGAGCACACACTTAAAAACAGGAAATTTTTTTTAGCAATGGGTTAAAAATGGGTCCTACTACCTTTTATGGGGTGCGGCGTCTGAACCTGAGGCATGCCGTTGCGGAGGAGAACACGGGTATGTTCTCAAGATGGTTATCACAGGTGGCTCTATGCTCTCCCCCTGGCAATGGTGACAAGGGCCTAGCTCGGTCGCATGCAGGTGCAAAAAACAGAACAGGCAAAAAATGTATAAATGATGGTAATCAATTTTAACAGTGTTGTCACGTGATGCCAGTACCTCTTTTCCCATAGAAAGTTACTCGTCAGCAAATAACAGAGTCCACAAAGTTAATCTTCAAAACCAGAGGTAAATGTTTCCTTTACACACGGAATCCAACCTTGATTTTCCAAGAGTACAGCAAGATGACAGTTCAGACACAACACTTTTAGCAGGCTTCCTTTGTACTTATCTTCTTGGTTCCTAGGTGTTTTTAATCCAAGTTATCTGATTAGACGATCCTCAGGGATACTTTCCCGATGCAGTGAGGTCCTCAACACTGCTGTTTCTTTCTCTTGATGTTCAGCTACACTTCTCAGCTGACACTTCTACATGCTATTGCTTAAAGATTTAGTCCCATTTTTGTATGTCTCAAGGAGTTTGAGAGAAGCCCACGGTTCTGTGGAGGCAGAAGCATACGTCAGCTTCAGCTTCACACTGACACGTCCTCCTCCACCGACTACATCTCGACTTTGTTCTGTCCTTTTCTCTTACTCTGCCTCCTCCTAACTCCTCCCTCCTTGCAAGACTAACTGCAACTCACAGATTAAGGAAGGGGGGAAAGGGTCAACAGCTTATTAGCACACGCATAAGACGCATATACACAAAACAGTTTACGCAAGACAGACATACATCTACACTAAAAACACCCCAACTCTGGGCCCCCACAGCTCCCCCCTACTTAAAAGAAGCCAACCCCGATGTCCTCTGAAAATAGAGCGAATGCAGGTCCGGAGCAGGGATTCACAAGTATACTACCCCATTACCTTAGACTTCTAGCTACCTAGTAAAATGAGTGTCTACTAACTCCTATGAAGACTAAGCTGAAGACTAGAAACAACTCTAACCTAGACATGATGTCAGCATGGCAGAACAACAATGAACTTCCCCCTCCAGCTAACCCGGTAACCCTTCCTGGTTTGATTTCCCAGGATCCCACTTCCAGTGTCAGACGTTATCTATGACAGCACGTATTGAAATGAGGACTGGCCAGTCTTTTTTTTCTTTTTTTGTGCTGAACCGAGATACCGGGATACTTCAGCATTCGCTATGGGGCCCATACATTGTTCTTCTCCCCAAAGCCCAAAACATTATTCCACACTGGCTCTAACACTAAGACAGAAAAGGGTGCAACATTTTATCTTTACATGAAATTAAATTTCTAGAGTCCCAGCAAAGAACAAGTGAAATATATATTTCTATACTAGGATTATTTATTTCTTATTAGTTTAAGAAGAAAAAAAAATCCCTTTTCTACCTAAACGTTTTGTAGCAGTGCCAACCAAAAAGAAACAAAATGTCCACAAGTTCTCTTTCCTTTTTAGTACTCTACTCCTTGAGGTCTCCATGGCAGTGTAGGCTCCTCCACTTTCGAGTCAGTAGAAAGTCCAGCGAGAGTCTGGTTACTTCCCCATGACCCTATTTCTAGAACACACAGACGGCCCAGGACTCCACCAACCTCCACAGACTGCATCTCGACTCTCTTCTCTCCCTCCCCCCCCCCTGCTTTCCTCTAACTCCTCCCTCCTTGCAAGACTAACTACAACTCACTGATTAAGGGGGGGGAATGCGGCGACAAGACATAAGACAGTTTATTAGCACGTGCATAAGACACATGTACACAAAACAGTTTATGCAAGACAGACATACACCTACCCCAACTCTGGGCCACTACATGGGGCATAAAGGGATCACTATTACCTTATGGGTCAAAAAAGGGAGCACTATTACATTATGGGGGCACAAAGGAACACTTTTACTTTGTAGGGGAACTATTACATTATAAGGACACAAGGAGGCATTATTGCTTTATGGTTGCACTGTTACATTATGGGGGGCACAAAGGTGGCGATATTACCTACTAGTATACAATGGTGTCACCAATACCTTATGGGGGTACTATTAGCTTTGTTGGGGCGAAAGGGAGGTACTATTGCTATGTAGATGTCATTGAGAGGAGCAGGAGGAGCAGCAGGATGGTTAGAGGGTGTAGAAATGAATTACAGCTAGAAAAAAATTGCCATGGCAGTCTTGGGCCCAAATAGAGAAGAAAGGCAAAAGTGAACACCACTAGTCAGAGGAATATGAGTCACTGGAGGTAACTGCACGGTACTCACTATGACTGTATAGAACTGGTATCTATTATTTTGTGACCACATTATTTAGATGTGTGCTAGTGTTGATACACTGTATCTAAGCCCACCATGTTATAAAGACTTATGTAAATGCTCCCCGCTGTCTCCAAGCTGAAAATCTGCCACAGGGCCAATGAGCCTTTAACTACACCAGCCAGGATAATGTCTGTGTACCTCTTTTGACATTTCTTGACTGCATTGAAGTCCACTCCAGTCCCTTTGTGTTGATGAGCCTCAGTCTATGTAGCACCATTATGGATTTTCTGTGGGTGCCTCCCACTACTCATTGCCTAGCCCACGAAGCTGCTCATTCAGCCTCCTCCAGAATCATGTGTTCACTCAGGTAATGGGCGCGTTACCTGATCTTTTTTCCTCAGCATTCTTGAGTCCCGATGACGCGCTCGACCACGTTAGGTCCTCTTGACTCAGAAGGGCCAGGGTTACCAAACGCATCATTGCTGAGCTACCAGTAGCTCAGCTTTCTGATTGACAAAGGAAGAACTATATGTTTATAGGCTGACTTGGTTCTACTATAGGAGGGCATATTTTAGCACAGAGTTGAACACATCTGCCAGCGTTAACAAGATTGTAAGTGACGTTAAGACTGATAAGGGGAATTTCCGGCGCAGACGATGTGACACCAGCCCACGTGGTGTATGTTCTGTTTCAGATCTTGCATTATTGATGAATGTGGCACACTGTACAACAGGGGGAGTATATGATAATCTAATGTGTGATATTTTCATAAATACAGTATATTTGATGTTGATTTCCTCCTTCCTGATGGCTTCTACGCTAAAAGGAGATCTGACAAGATAACCTATTTCTCCATGATTGCTGTGAGAGTCAGCATGCTCCGTGATGAGGTACTGGAGGCACTGATGAAGGCCTGCACCATCTCTGTCCCATACTCGGCTGTGAGACGACAATCAGAGTTAAAACCGGGGTATGTTTGCCAATGTTGGCTTACCATATAGACCTCAAAGAACCTTTGTGCTTCAGAATAAGTTTTAGTTGATCTTTTGTGTCATTATGAAATGGCTGAATAGAACTTTAAAAACAAATTTGACACCTACTTTTGTAAGATTAGAAGATACGAGTGACAACTAATATGGCTTCCATAATACCTACAATAATGCTTGTCACCCACCTTCCTCAAAGACCTAAAATGTACCTACTTATGAAAGAGAAGTCCAGCATACATTGATCAGCTATAACACTAAAACCACTGACAGTGAATAACATTGATGATCACCTGACAATGGCCACTGTGAACAGCTGAGAAATGCATTTGGAAAGCATGCAGACCCTTTCACCATTATTACATTTTGTTATGTTGTTGCCTTGCGCAAAGTAAAAGACACCCCCTGTCTATATAAGGTCTCACAGCTCATGATGCATATCAGAGCCAATACGAGGCTCTGATATGCATCGTATAAGCCATGAGTAGAAAATAACTGCTTGTAGAACTCAGAGACAGGATTGTGTGGACACAGGTCTGGAGAAGGCCACTAAAAAAAAATCTGCACTGAACGTTCCCAATAGCACAGCGGCTGCCATAATTCTTAAATGGAAAACGTTTGGAACAACCAGGACTCTTCTTAGAGCTGCCAATTCACCAAACTAAGTAATCGGGGGAGAAGGGTCCTGGTAAGAGGTGATCAAGAATCCTATGCTCACTTTGGCTGAGCTCCAAAGATCCGATGTGCAAATGGGGAAAACTTCCAGAAGGTCAGCCATCACTGCAGCACTCCACCAATCTGGGCTTTATGGCAGAGTAGACAGAAAGAAATCTCTCCTCATTAAAAGACAAATGAAAGCCACCTGGAGTTTACCAAAAAGCATCTGAAGGACTCTTGGACTGTGAGAAACAAGATTCCCTGGTCTGATGAAACCAAGATGGAATTTTTTTCCTCAATTCTAAGGGTTCCCACCCACCGGCGTTTTTTTCTCCACTGTGCTACGAGAGTAAGTGAAAACTCTCACAGAGCAGTGCGAGAGACAGTCTTTTTAATGGGGCCAGTGGCAGCAGCGCTAGCCCCATTGAAAAGATATGGAGAATGTCGCAGACTTCTGCCACAGCTGTGACAGCTGTGACAGCTGCGGCAGAAGTCCGCGGCATGCTATCCCAATGCTTTCAATGACATCGGCACTGCTGCCGATCCCATTGAAAGCAGTGGTTTCTGACAAGCCCTGCAGAATGATTATCGGAGAAGGGCTTGAAATATAAGCCCTTCCCCGATAATCATAAAAAAGTGGTTAAAAAAATAATAAGAAAGTTACTCACCTCTCCTGCTGTCAGCCGCGTCCTCCGGCTGGCTCCCCGGCACTGCTACTGAACTCTTTCAGCAGACGGGGATTTAAAAATCCCCGCCTCCTGAAAGGGCTGTGCAGATTGGCTGAGGGCTTCAGCCAATAGCAGCTACTGCTTAGATATTGGCGGAGCGCTCAGCCAATGGCAGATAGCTCTTAGCTATTCATTCATGAATAGAATGTCCCAGAATGTCACAGAATGTCCAAAATGGCAGGCCCAGTGGGGTGTTCCCAGTATGTAATGCCTAGTACCTATCAAAAATGGTCTAAAGAAGGACAGCTAATGAATCTCCAACAGGATCATGAATGGCAAAGGCCTCCTGATGCAGGTTGCGAGTGAAGGCTTGCCTATATAGTCTGATCTACAGAGCAGCTACTGTAGGTAAAATTGCTGAAAAATATTGGGTCTGATAGAAAGGTGTCAGAGAACACAGGACATTGCAGCTTGCTGTTTATTGGCTGTGCAGCCATAGGTTTATTTATTTATAAATCTAGAGGAAGGAGGGCTGTACCCGGGAGCTTTGGGATACTAGTTTCTGAAAATGTATTTATCGTGGAGAATAAAAGATGAAGATGAAATTAGCGGGCATGACCAGAATATATGCAAAAGGGATCCCTCTTGTCCACAGCCTCTCCAACATAGGGCGTCTGGAATGAAGCGTCTATTTCTTACTCGTAAGGGTGTAAAATACCATCTTGTTAAAACTATTAAGTGAGTTTCTAATATTTTAGCACAATTAGTAGCTTGTTTTGCTTGTCTGAAAGAGAACAAGCATCTTTCTATTGGAACAGTTATTCTCAGATCCTTTTCCCTATTTAGGAGGTGACATTTTTTACCCGGTCTCAAGTCTCCTACTATGTTGTCATAGAAAAACTTGGTTTTTGAATTATTTAATTATTATTATTATTATTAAATTTAAATACCGGATTTTGTTTTTCCATATTGTTTATCTCTATATATTTTATTTATCATTTATTCGTTCTTTTTATCATATTCAATTCATTCCAGTCTATTTCATCACATGACCAGCTCTAGCTGCAATGAATTTCATGGGTCTTTCAAAGAATATTTAATTTCATGTAAAAATTGGACGAATTTAAAAAATATATATGAAATCTGTCTTTGTATTCATTCCTGCTGGGAATCTGGTGCTCAGTGTTAGAATCCAATAGGCTTCTCTATTAGGGACCATCTCTTTACTTATTCTGCACTTTCTGGGACTATTAACCTTTTCAATGCCAAAAAAAATGCCAAACTCTCCATGTTACCTGAGTGTACCTCCAAGAAATGTCCGGCCGCTCCTGAGCCACTCGGGTTGGAATTTTTCATCTGTCTCCCATGTTTTGCAATGCGTGTCCTGATCTTTCTCGTAATGCATCCCACATAGTATATCCCACACGTAGTACATGTAATGACAAATACTATATTTTCACAACTACAGTTTATGAAGCTATTAATTTTAGACTCTTTATCCCTTCACTATTGGTAAATCTCTCCTTTCTCAAACCCAAATGCCACACACTGCAACAAGAGTTCCCACATCTAAACAAACCCTTAAATGTCAACCAGTGAGAGGTTTTCTATATTTGATACATATAAACTGGGTGATAGAATGTTACCTACATTTTGATTTCTCTTCGCCACAAACATTGATTATCATTTATAATCTCATCTTGTTTTAAGATTAGCAAGAACCTATATAAAAAAAGCTTTTTTGATGTTATAAAATCACGGTTGTATGTAGGCTGTTGGGAACACTGAGCCCTTTCTCTTTTTCCAAGACAGAATTCCTTTCTTATTCTCCAGTAGTTTTTCCCTTTCCATCATATCTACTTTTTTACCAGTTCTGTTAAAGATAGATTATTTGTATCCTTGGTCTTGCAACCTACGGTATATTTCTTTTTTTTTTTCTGCGTCATAACTTACTGGGTCACTACAAGCTCTTTTTGCCCTTATAAATTCCCTTGTGGGTATCACTTTAAGGGCTACTTCAGGGGTGGGGGCGGAGCTAAGTTCCAGGTCTCAGCTCTGCCTGCGTCCTGCCCCCTCCCATTGCAAATAGCGTCAAGAAGCAGAGAAGGGGCGTGAGCTCAGTGCACTGCTCCCGGCTCTTCTAGCCTCCTTCCCCTGCAGAGAGGGACACCGTATATCGGCCGGGCATGAAAACCTGGCCGATATACCGTAGTCTGAATAAGCCCTTACTGTGTTATTAGGATGCCCACTAGTGGCATGTAGAATCGTGTTACCAGACGTTGGTTTTATATATAATTCCATTTCAATTCTCCCTGTTTCATTATTACCTTTCAACATCAGATCTAAGAATGGAACCATCATTTTATAATTCCATGTAATTTAAGGTATGCACTGTGTACAGTGTTTCCATATTTTTGTCCAACCCCTTGGATATTGCAAATGTGAATCTTCATATCCAAGCTACAGGGGGTACAGAGTTTGCACTTGGACTTGGAAACATGAGGGGAACCAAATGATCCCTTTATGCCACATGAGACCACTGTCATAAATGACATAGCTGGGAGCCTTGTCACAGAGTTTGCATTGGGGCTTAAGAAGCTTCACAGTAGGCATTTAGGGTGACCAGATTTTCTCAGGGTCAAAGGGGTGTGATCAGGGGCGTGGCTTATCACAACGTATGATTTTTTTTCTTTTTTTTTTTACCTCCTTTGTTGTAAAAAGTACAAAGCCATTTAAAAAAAGATGGGGAGCAAATTCTGCAGCATTTCTTCATGCAAAAGGCAGTCAAAATCTAGAAATTAGCCTCGTACTTGCAGCTGATTTTTCACTATGCGGCACTCCCCCTTATCTGCTCCCAAGGCTTCCAGTGTTAGCACTCCCTGGAAGTTAGGGGAGTAGCGGAAGAGGATCCCAGATGCACACACTGCCATCAGTGTTTATATCTGGCAGCGGTGCCAGTCAGTGATTACCAGCTGTGTAGCTGCAGCACCCTGGCTGCTAATCACTTTAATGGGGATCCCACGTCTTGAAATGGTGACCCCATGTCCCGACCCTGGGAAAGCTGGACAAAAGGTCACAAAGCGGGACTGTCTGACCTAAATGAAGATGTATGGTCTCCTTATATAAGGGCTTAAACAGATGAGTGTGATACATGGAGAATGGAACCCATTGATTTCAATGGGCTTTTTACCCCCTTTCTTTTCTTTTTTTGCTCCTGTTTTTCTGTGGGTGCAAAATAATAGGACCTGCCTTATCTTGTGCATGTTTGCGAACCAAAAAGCCCCACAGAGGTCTATGGGAGGTGTGGAAGCACGCATATCTGCCCGCACGGAAATGCACTTAGTGCAGCGCATACCTGCAATCACAGCCACCATGTTAGGCAATGTATCCTTTTATATCAGGTGCGGTGATTCCCCCGGCTTGTGTGAACGAGTGGTGCCTGCGCAAATACGCTCCATTTCTGAACAGGCGCAAGTGTTAAATACACTCATTCACTGTGCAGAAGTGAGCGTATTACGCTACACGCTCTTCTTTCGAGGCCCAAAACCTGGCGATATCTTGTACACAACCTCTCCTTCTCCCAGACTACAGATTGGACTCACAAACTTGTCTAATATAGTAGTCTTTATTGACTCAATCTAAATAAAGTCTTATAATGCCGTATGCACATTACTGCGCCAATTTACAGCCCCCAACAGTAATTCTCACCACCACTGCTTGTTTAGAAGACCCTCCTAACATTTCTATATGACCCCTTTCTAACATTTCATACCTCACTATAAACCCCCATTGTGGATGAATCCCTCTGTGACCTCCATAGAAGCATCTCCACTCGCTACACCCAGATCTGCGCTGGCGAGGGCGCTGCCCATTGTAACCTATGGAAATACACATCATGTATCTGGATGATGAACACTTATTGAATAGAGCAGAAAATGACCCTCACAGGCATTATTATCCCTCTCAGTAGTACAATTTATGGGTTATTTCTCCACCCTGTTCATTTAAATTTCCACACAACTACAAGTTTTCTAAAACTCCAGAAGTTCTGATGAACTATGGGCACCGCTGCCAACCCTGAAATGAAGTGCCATCCCTACCCCATCTATTAATAATGTGGCACTAGAAGAACCAGCTATGAATTTCCCTGTTTCATTGGGCACTAGACCATCACTCATGGTGCCCACATCACTGTGTATATGGCAGAGCAGGGTACTGGCAAGCAAAGTACTGGCAGCTTCCCTGACCTTTGACCTTCACTCGGCCAACTGCCATTTCCTTTCAACTGACGACGGCAGTGGTTGGATTGAAGAGTACAAGACTGTGAATAATGGTGTCCAATGGACACGGAGGAGTTGGAGAAAAGAGAAAGAGAGAAGATGACAGCGTGAGTGGACTCACGGAAATAAAGAAGAGGAGGAGCGGAGAGGATGAGCCAAAGGATGAGGGGCCAAGACCGGGCACCAGCCAGGACCTCGTACCACCACACCACAGCTTTGATATCAGTCGCTTCACCGCCCTACAGATCTTGGGCAGAGGAAGCTTCAGCAAGGTAAGTTCTAGAACTTTGTATTTTCGGGTTGGGGCGCAGCGAGGGCTCCTTCACACGGGGGGATTTTACATTAGTATTTTTAAGCCAAAATGTAAATCTTCCCATTCTACTTCCTTTGGACTTTCCATTTTTGCCTCACAAAATACTGATGAAAGACTCTGATGTGTGAACGACGGTCACCCATAATCGCTGCTTTAACCCCTTAAGGATACGGCCAATTTTGGGCATAAGAACGCAATGATTTGGGGGGACTTTTATCTCCACTTTTCAAAAGCCATAACTTTTTATTGTTCTGTCGACATGGCCGCTTGAGGGGTTGTTTTTTGCAAAGCGAACTGTAGTTTTCATTGGTGCCATTTTTGGGTAAATATACTATATTGTACAACTTTAGAAATGTTTTTTGATAGCAGGGAGAGAAAACCCATCAATTCTGTCATTGCTCGTTTTATGTGTTTTTTACAGCGCTAATCATGCAGCATAAATAACATGATACATTTTCTCTGCAGGTCGGTACGATTACAATTATACCAAAATTCTTATGATTGTTTTGGGTTTTTCTACTTTTCCACAGTAAAAACTCTTTTTTGGAAATTTTTTTCCCACATCGCTGCATTGAAAGTCCTATAACTTTTTTATTTTTCTGTGGACGGAGCTCTGTGAGGGTTTTTTGTGTGACAAGCTGTAGTCTTTATTGGTACCATTTTGGGGTACATACGGCTTTTTTGATCACTTTTATTGTGATTTTTGGGAGGCAAAATGTTGAAAATAAGCATTATGCCTCTGTTTTGTAGTTTTTTTTATTGTTTTTTGCTGTGCAGGATAAATAATGTGTTCAAATTAATTGTACGGGTTGTTACAGATATGATGATACCAAATATGTGGGGTTTTACGTTTTTTTTAAATTTATACAAATAAGGTAAAGAACACAAAAAAGAGGGGTTTTTTTGTTTTACATGATTTGTTAGTTTTTCACATTATTTTTATATTTTCTTTTTTACACTTTTTATATCCCTGTAGGGGTCTTGTACTATAGCAGCTATGATAATAAAGCCTTGCAGGACTTGTTTGTATTTCCCATGCCGTCGTTTAGCAATGACCCATATATCCGCAGCTCATATGGTGACCCTAGGTTACCGATCTGGCATCTTCTCTTTCGCTGCCAATGTCCCCGGTGGCACATCCGCAGTACATGGAACACTGCGCCATCGCTAGGGCAATGACGCGGCCTTCTCTGCTGCGAATGTACCGCCCGGAGCATGCACAGTTGAGAGGATGCCACACTGTCGCTATGGCGATGACACGGCTCCTGTGGCCATTCCGCAATGATGATTGCGGAATGGCTTGCATGATGGATGACTTTTTTCATTAACTTCAATAGAAGCCGGCCGTGCGTAGCCTGCAGCAAATCGCAGAAAGCTGTGATTTCTTTCCTGCGAAAATCGCAATTAATTTCCTCTAATGGGCAGGAAATCGCGTTTTGCCATAACATGCTATGGGCTGGATTTGCTGTGAAATCCGTAGGTGGAATCCCGCTCTGGATTTCGCAATGTAAGTCGGCCCGCTGCAGGAGGCCTTATGCTCACGGAAAAAACTCTATTGTGTAAATTGACTTATGGTGCGGATTGTAACTCTGCTTCATGTCAACTTATGTTGTTTCAGCATGATTTTCATCTCTTTTCATGTAGATGCTGCTATGTGTGGAACTAGCCTTAGGCTACCTACACATAACCAAGCGCGATATCGGAATGTGAAACGTGGCCCAATATCATGCTCGCTAATGTGCGATTTACCCATTTTTTCTTTAAAAACACACAAATCTTGCACAATTTGAAAGCGGCCTATTGATAAATCCCTCATGCAATAAATGTATATGATTTTCCCCTCTGGTCGCTGTCAGTGATTATTTCCTATTTGTTTTCTTGAGGTGGTCCTGGCATCATTCCCCGAAAGAAACACTTTCATGGCCATCAAGGTTGTCAACAAAACAAGGAGCGAACCACACATCTTAATGAGAGAGCAGCGGATACTACTGAAGGCCCAAGACTGCCCTTTCATCTGTCACCTGTATGCCGCACAGCAGTCTGCAGACCGAGTCTACTTTATCACAGAGTATCTGCTTGGAGGAAGCCTAGGAGCGCTGATCAAAATGTGCGGCAGCTTGGACATCAACCATGTGAGGTGAGTAAATGACTAACCAGGGGTTGGGGGGACTGAGGGTGACATGACAAATATAGAAGAGTGGAGGGCATACAGGCTGCCTCTTCTCTTCTGGTGGTGACGGACACTTTGATGGTGACATGATGTCAGCGGACTGATTTCATGTCATTGATACTACACTCTTCTCTCAGATTCTACACAGCGGAGATAGCATGCGGCCTCCAGTTCCTGCATCAACGCAGCATCGTCCATCGGTAAGCAGAACTTTTCCACATTTCTCTTTTTCCTTGCAATGGGTTCCAGACTTTCCCAGAATCCTCAATTAGGACTTTTTTCTGTGGTACATACCTAAGACCTCTGTATCAATGAACAGATTAACATGTCTCTTTTTTTCATTGCAGTGACATAAAGCCAGACAACATCATGCTGGACAGATCTGGACACATCCGCCTGATTGACCTGGGGCTGGCCCAAGACGGTGTCACGTCGTCTAACAAGATCAGTGGAGTGACGGGCACACTTCAATTCATGGCCCCAGAAGTGCTTCTTGAAGAAGACTACGACACAGCAGTCGACTGGTGGAGCCTGGGAATTGTCGTATCCTGGATGGCGGCAGGACAGTCCCCTTTCTATTACGGCTCCATCAGGAGAAAAGTCATCAAAGCCATCACCAGAAAGGAGCCAAAATTCCCACCTTGGCTTGATGCTGATGTGAAGCATCTTCTGGAGAGACTGCTACGTAAGAAGCCTGAGGAGAGGCTGGGTGTCTACAGGAACATCCGAGGTCACCAGTTCTTCGACACCATAGATTGGGAGGTGCTGGAACTTAAAAGAGCACGGCCACCATTCAAACCATTCAGGGAAGTTTTGGAGAATCGGGACCTGCTGTGGCTGGAGGATAAGACACCCCTTCACCCGATAGACGGATTATCGTACACTTCACCAAGTTGGACCCGGTAAGATCTTCCTCCTCTAGGGATAATGTTCTTCATTTTGACCTCTGTGTTCATCATTATTGTTCCTCTTGTGTCAGACAGCACAGGTGGTCATATAATAACCCTGCTTCGTGTCACCATGCCTGGTCCGCAGTCTTTTCCCTCCTCAGCTACATTTTTATTTCTTTTCCAATAATTATGTTTCTGCTTCTTCCTAGGATGATGAGAAGAATCCGATTGTGAAGGAAGCCACAACCATCTGGTAAGTTATATCTGTACACCTACACATACCTATCTGTACAACAATACATTCCTATACACAAAGGACACCTACCATTAATACACTGCAACAGAACAGCCGGGCTTCTGCCAAATGATTTGACCTTTTATGCCAGAATCTGGCATAAAATGCCCTGTAATTTTCCCCCTTTGAGTCATTCCCTTCTGAGATTTTGATATATCTGGTTGGCAAGCAATATGGCCTCCATTATGGCTTCCACAATCACAAAACTGCTAATAACTCATAGTAGAGTCACAGTTGCAGAAAATAACTTTTTTTGTATATCAAATATAAATCAGCTCCTGATACAAATCGTCATATTACAGTAGTTCACTTGTTTGTATCCACAACTGGTAAAACTAACAATTTTCTCTCTTATTTCTTATAGACTAAGCCCACGTCAACTGTCTCCTGAACCTGCGACTCTGCTGCTGTAGAAGAGCTCCGCTTACCAACAACATCCTCTCTCCACCATCTGTATCCTGCATGCTAACATCAGCTACCTTGACCTCCTCCGGCTGACTTGAACATCATCCTCTCCTGAAGACCTTCTACACCACCAGGAGCGGCCTGTGCTTGATTTGTAGCTGGCGAGTTCAGGAAAAATAGCCCGAGTGACTATTATCCCTGAACTCCTGGTTACTAGTAAGACCTCGGCACAGGCCGGGTAAGTAGCCTACACCACACCAGATTAAACACAAGTATAAATACAAACACATACATAGACACGAGTATGCACACACAGATAGGTGTAGTTGTCGGCTTTGATCTTGGGACTTGCTCTGATCGCCATATTTGGGATCAGGAAGGAATTTTTCCAACTTGAGGACAATTGGCTCATACCTCAAGGTGGTTTTTGCCTTCCTCTGGATCAACTCACAGCCTTAAATAGGGTTAGGTTTTATTTATAAGGAAACAGCCACATAAATAATATAATACAAACATAAAAATGAAACACAAACTTTAGCTGACATCACATACACTAGGGAGGTGAGCTGCTGGCGTTTGATTCTGAGATTTATTCTGGTTGCCATATTTGGGATCAGGAAGGAATTTTCCCCCCTTGAAACAGGATGATTGGCTCTTTCCTAAAGGGGGTTTTCGCCTTCCTCTGGATCAACACAGTCTATAAATAGGTTTAGTTCAATACACTTTATATTTCACACTAACAGATGGTAATAGATTTATGAAAACAATAACACATTTTAAAAAGTCAGATAGATCAGATGTCGGCTTCGATCCTGGGATTTGTTCCGATCGCCATATTTGGGGTCAGGAAGGAATTTTTTCCCTTTATACAAGGATAATTGGCTTTTTCCTTATAGGGTTTTCGCCTTCCTCTGGATCAACTCAGCCTCCAAATTCCCCATAATAAAATTTATTATCTCCTATAACTAGAAATAAAATGTTCTTTCTCCATAAATCTTTGTGTCTGTGTCTTTATTTCCATTGAATGTCTTACATAATGTTCTTCCAATGCCACTGGGGATTGTATTTGCAAGAACCATAGTGATGAGTGGGGGCCCATGTAGTTACGCCCCTGCCTTTAACCTTCCTTCACAGAAATTCCAGAGACAATATTGAGAACTTATTAGTCTGCCTGTCCTTGGGCGTTGCGGTAACCCGCTGCAGAGAGCTTTCACTGCGTTCCCCGTGGCTGGATTATCACCGCGGGGAATGCAATTCAAACCTGCCCATGGACAGACAGCCTTACCGTCAGAGACCCAAAGGGTCTCAACTAACTTATCAGATCAAATCTGAGAGCTTAGCTGCAAAGGATCCAATATCGCAAAAGTATAGACGTAGGAGATTGCTCAATCGTCTAGTTCCTCAGATGTAATACACTGGACCCAGACGGTTAAGGATAGAAGATCTATCTGTAATTTCTGAAGCCATAGCAATTTTCGGGCTCACTGCATAGAACCTTTCTGCCTAAGGCTAGGGTCATAGACAGGAGCAGCTTTCAGCCAGAGGACCTAACATATAGTGTAGTGGCCTGATTTACTCAAACCCTATGCTGGAGTGCTTTGGAGGATGAGGTTAATTAATGCCCATTAACTCATTATTATCTTGTTTTGCATGTAAAAGGACCCCCGGAGTTGTTTGCCGAGCCCAGTGTGTGTTTTAAACATATGCCTAGCTGTGTAAACAGCTGCACACACTCCATTGTTCTCCTTGAGGCTGCCAACACATTCCATTACTCTCCTCAAGGGTAGTGTAAAAATGCTCATCTATTGCAAGATGAGCGAAATACATTCAAACGGAATGTATTTGTACAGTCTTTCCGTGGCTAAACAATGGATTTTAAGTGAACTAAAATCCATTGTTCAAACGAAAAGTGCACGATACCCGCGGTTACATGTAATGGTCATTGCTCATTTTTGGCCGTTGGGACAAATTTTAAGTGATAATCGTTGTGCGTAAAAGGGCCTTTAGTTTCCTTAGTACAAAGGTTTATAGCCCCTGTATACTACTGTGCACATCCATCAGGTATGGTATATATGGAAACATCCTTCCTACATGCTGTAACCTGGTCATGTGCATGAGCCCTAAGGCAACCAGGGAATTGATGTTGGCAAAAATTTTTTTCTCTGCATTAGAGTTTTTAGAAAGACCTGTAAAAGGCCTCGGTTACTGGAGTTAGGGCCCTTTTACACAGGACAACTGTCATCCCAGTGATGATCATTCCTGTTCTCTTACATAGGAACGATCATCACTTATAAATATCTAATAAGTTAGTATATACGAGGTATAGGGTTGTATTTTGGCCAGAATATGTAAGCCCACAAACCCATGTCATCTTTCGAGTCCCTACTCTAACAAGACAACTAAAACCCCAAAAAGGGAACCCCGCCTACAAGTGGGGTGATCAATGATCATCCTAATAGGGATGCCCCAACACTGTAACCTAAGGGGTTGGCTAGCCCAAGATGGAAACAGGCAGGAACATTAGACAAGGGAAAAACAACGGGACAGTTCACACTTAATGTCTGAACACATCACTGTTCACACTAACAAACAGACAAGGGAATCCCACCCAGAACCTCATGCATGCAGCTTACACCGAAGCAGAACATGAATGACTCCAAGCACCAGCGCTCTTAGAGGCAATGAGATAAATGACAAATGGATAAATGACCAGAACCCTTCAGCAAGAGGGGCTGTTATCTATTTGCAGCAGACCGACGGGGATTGGTTGGCTGGAGAACTCTACACCAAGCCAGCTCAATCATCCCACACCTGTGGCAGTGTGCTGCTGTAAACCCATAGAACTACAGGTCCCAGGAGCACAACATGTCACACGCATGTTGGTGTCAGTGTATGTAATTCCTGGACTTCAGTATAGTAGTACATTAGAAAGCCTATGAGGTCAGCCAGAGGCTGTGCCTCATCGGCCACCACGGCCAGCATACCCGAAGGGTATATCCAAGCTTCTGGGTGCCATAGCAACTGATTGGGACCCCGCAATCACATTGCAAGGATGTGATAGGTGATAGAAGTAGCCCCTTCCTTTGTCTGCCTCTTAATTTGGAACAACAAGAATATACATATAGCGCTATGTTGTGCTAACACTGGTACTTAAAGCAGAGGCATGGTGGCTCAGTAGTTAGCACTGCTGCTGTTGTAGGTTCAAATCTGACCAAGGGTGATGGCTATATGGAGTTTTTAAAAGTTGATGTCTTTGATGAGATTTAAACCTAGGACCCCAGCACTGCAAGCCAACAGTGCTAACCACTGAGCCACCACCACAAGAAAAAAGCCAAAGCGGGAAATGGAAAACAGGTTGTCATCAAGTTCCATCCGCCTCCCATTGAGTACAATGCAATAAAAAAAAGGACCCATCTGTATTCCGTTTCAGAAAATGGAAACAAAAGTGTAGCAGTCTGCGCTTGTGATCCAGTATAAAAACCGGAATGGAGATGGATTGAAAATGAAATCCTTCCCCTCCAATACATTTCTGTGGACTTGAAAACGGAAGCCTTTTCTTTCCATTTTGCTGTTCGCACGACAAAATAGCAAAAAACAGGACTGAAAGCACTAGTGTGAATGAGCCCTTATTCCTGCATTCATTTATAACACAACAAAGCAATGCCTTTGAGTTTGTTCAGACAAATGTGTTTTTTCCGCGCAAAATTTTCATCCGTGACAAGACAGGTCTTGCTCCATCTTTGTCCGTGTTATGCAGGAAGCTACCATAGACTGTATGGCAGCTGAAAAAAGGGAGGGGAGGGTGAGAAAGTTACTCTGCATATAACGCTGGGGAAAGAAGACAGCTGGCACTAATTTGGCATTTACTTGCCATTCTATTCCACAGGAAGGTGTTACATGCAAGCGGGTGAAGTAACGGTGACGTATCAGCCTGTTGCTTGCCCTCTCCCAGCCTTGTGCATATTAAAATACGTTCTGTACGCGAACGCTTGCTGGTATCCGCTCATATAAATGCAGTAAAAAAACTGCATATTTCAAGTACTGAAATTTCATACACCCATATGAATGAGCCCCAAGGCTGCACATTGATTGGAGTTAGCTGTAAGCCCAGAGCTCGATCACCCTATAGCTGTATCGCTCATCATCACCCCTCATACACAGGCACATACGTAGGGGGACTACCCACTAAAGTTTTTTTTCACTGCGAAAGTCGCAGCGTTTTTTTTCTGCAGGGGTCTATGGGAACTGTAATGTTAAAATCGCAATTTCGTGGTAAATTGCGATTTTGCGCGATCGCGATTTTAACATTACAAGTCCCATAGACCCCTGCAGCAAAAAAAAAAGGCTGTGAATTTCACAGTGAAAAAGAACTGTAGTGGGTAGTCACCCTAAGTGTGCATTCAGACGACCATATATCGGCCAGGTATTCACGCTGCCCGATATACGGCGTCTCTCTCTCTCTACAGGGAGAGGAGGCTGGAAGAGCCGGGAGCAGTGCTCTGAGCTCTTGAACCCTCTCTGCCTTCTCTCCACCCCTCTGCACTATTTGCAATGAGAGGAGGCAAGACGGGGGCGGGGCTAAGTTTCGGGAATTTGCTCCGCCTCCGTCCCACCTCTCCTCATTGAAAATAGTGCAGGTGGGTGGAGAGGAGGCGAGAGCTCAGCGCACTGCTCCCAGCTCTTCCAGCCTCCTCCCCCTGCAGAGAGAGACGCCGTATATTGGCCGGCGTGAAAACATGGCCGAAATACGGTCGTCTGAATAAGCCCTAAGGATGTTTTGTGCCTGTACAGTTTGCATCTGTTCATGTAAAGGGCTCTTTAAACAAGCACCATTCGACATGTTACAGTATAGCAATAATCAGCGCTCATTTGGGCAACAAATCTGCCCTCGACAAAGGACCTTTACTGTGGAGGACATATGTTTCAGGGCTTATTCCGACGACTGTATATCGGCTGGGTATTCACGCCCGGCTGCAGGGGGAGGAGGCTGGAAGGGCCGGGAGCAGTGGTCTGAGCTCCCACCCCCTCTCCGCCTCTCTGCATTATTTGCAATGAGAGGAGGTGGGGTGGGGCGGAGCTAAGTCCAGAGACTGAGACACTGACACGGCACATCAGCTCCCAAGAGGCCACAATGATCCTGCCTACAGAATTGTGAATTACTCCCAGCCTGATGCACTGACACACTGACAAGTCACACAAGGCCACAATGATCCTGCCTACCATATTGCGGAATACTCTCAGTCTGATGAGACTATTTTCTTCCTTCTTGAGTCTGGGGAATACAGTTCTCCTTGAGAAGAGCAACAAGTTGGAGTAGGGAGTCTTATATGGACCATACCATGCACCCTGGGAAAAAAGTATGCAAATAGGAAATGGAAAAGTACCTCCACAGCATCACCTATCCTTATAAGTCAACGTTTGACCATTCAACAGGCCTTGTAACATGATTAAAGGCACATTCACATGGGCATATTTTCTATCTATTGCAATCTTACAGATGTAATACTAACAATATAAACCCCATTGTAAACCCCACATATTTTTTTTTTTCCTCTTATTCTAAAGACCTTCTCCAAACGTCTTTTGGTCACTACACTTTTATTTAAAGCCGCAATGTTAATTCTACCATCATTATTTATATCGTTGTGAAACATCAGCGGCTGTAATATAGATACTTACACACATAACAAGCTCAAAAGGGAGACATCAGTCCTTTATGTTGTTTTAATTAGGAGTTTTATACTCTAGAATTGTGCTTAGTTGACTATCAGTCACGCCTCCTGTGTGACCTGATTTATCTGGCACCGCTCCCTCCGTTACGACGGGATTGTCTGTTCGGCCCGGCATCTGTCTAGTCCCTCCTACCCGCCCCGCGGTAAGTCTTCGGTCCTTGACACTCCCCTTTCTTGTTTATGCATGTGCGGGCGTATCCTTCAGGACGCCGCAGTACAGGCAACGACATCAAGTAGTGGGTCTATCCCCACAGAAGAAGCTGTACGTGCGCGCTACGTGCGCAGTGACGTCAGCTACGTGTTGACGTCTGTTCCGTATTCCGTTACCTAGGTAACGGCTTGCGTCCCGGATACCCACAGCTACATTGTCCTTCCGCATAGGCAATCGGTGGATGGATCCAGAAGCTAAAGGCCTGCACCCCAGGATCAGAATCTATCCCTGGGCTGTTCAGGTACAGATTCCTGGATTGGGACTGCTACACCGGATTTTCTTTGCTTCTTAGCCGCAGATAGCCTCTGTTTATGGACTGACATGCCACGATAGGCTGTATCGATTAAGCCGGCCCCCTTGGAGGCGTGTCTATGGATATATAAGCAGCTCCAAATGGGGCATTTTTCATTCCCTAGCCTACCATCAAGGCGATGGGTCATACCTTTTTCTTTGCTCTCTCTTGAGCCCTATATCTGGGGGGTTTGCTGAGGTTGCTTGCCTGAAATCTAACTACTAGGAAACTAGCTTTATGGCTTGTCTATCTTGAGAGCATGCACAGCGTCTAAAAGTGCTTCTACAACTAGGTCAGGAGAGTTTGACTCATACTAATGTCATACCTCCATACTAATGACCTCTATGCGAGCAGTTTGGACATCTAAAAGTGCTTCTACAATTAGGTCAGGAGAGTTTGACTTATATTAATGTCATACCTCCACACCAATGACCTCTAATGCGAGCACTTTGGGTTGGAATCTAGCACTTTAGCTATTCTTGTTTGCTTAAGTGCAATTAATTGGGTCAGGAGATCAGGACATAATTTTATGCCTTATCCCCATATTGATGACCTAAATTCTAACTCGATACGCTAACTACTTTGAGTATCCTACTTGTGCATGACAAGCATTATACCATCTCTCTAGCGCTCAGATATTTGAGAGCAGTGCCCCCCCCATATTTTCGGGGACGCTCTACTCTACCTCTGTGCATGTATTGACGGGCATACTTTGAAATAAACACCTCTTGTTATGTACCTACATATATCATCCAGCTATTAACCGCTAGCACACAAGACAAGCTTCCTTGCTTAGAGGTACCTTTTGGCAGGCCCCCAACCCTAAGAGTTACCTTAATGTCCTAATTGAGAGTATAGAACTCTCCTATTATAAGGATATTTATTCTGATCACTACACAAGTTTTGCTGTATTCATATTAGATACAGCTTTTTATATATCAGTTTGATGTTCTCTCGGGGATTTCTCATTCCGTCTACCTCTGAACCTATGACTCAAGAACTGTATCTCCTGATGATCCAACAAATTAATGGTGAAACGCGTAGAGTATAAGTACTGACCAACTCTAGTACTGATCTGAGTATTTGTACTGGCTTACTCAAGTACTGATCATCATAAGTGAATACCTAGATGGTGATCCTGTCTTGTCGACACCCATAACAATTCAGGACGCTCAATTGTTGGAGCCTGAGTCCTGATCACTGATAGTGATAGTGTTCCATCACAAGTGAAAGTCCAAATGGTAACCCTGCCTTGTTTACACATAGAATAAACCAGCTCTTTTGGCTCCTATATTGAATTATCCTTTGCTTTTTTGAATCCATCTTGGGTAGAGTGTTTTTGGTTGTTATCATAAAACATTTTTTTTATCGCTTATCAAGTATCAAATAACTCCAGGTCCTTATCCTCCTATAACGAATCTGTGTCTGGAGGTACCTGGTTGCTGTGTGTTGTCTTTGTAGTGCCCAGTTTATGTCTTTTAATATATTTAATAAAATACGTTTTTAGTGGTAGTCACGTCTGTGAATTCCACATATATTGTACGTGCATAAAAAAACAAATTGCTGCATGTCCTATTTTGGTCCGTATCAGGGATTGAAATCACCCATTATATTCTATGGGATTGAGTAAAAGCACAGCAAATACGCCGTTGCGTGCGTATTCACTTCATGTTGGCAGGAGTTAGTGGGTAAAAAAAAGACATCAATTGGATCTTCTTATTCTTTTTTGCACATGTAGAAAACGCAGTGAATATGAATACAATGTAAAAAATATAGAAAAACAAAGGATCTCAACAGCTCACCTTCAGCCACAGAGGCTTATAAATAGGGAGAAAAATGATAGAAGACAGCGTCAAGCTGGTAGATGCACGCTCACCGTGGGATCCGGACTTCAAGGGTCCCAGTCAGGCACAGAGAGAGTATTTGAGGAAAGCAGCATCAATTGAAGCTATTTCAAAAGAACATCCTGGATTCTTCAGGGGATGCAATTCCAATTTCCATCTTTATTTAGCAAAGGACTCCATAAGCAAAAACAAAACTTGCAACGTTTCGTCCTACGCAGAGGACTTTGTCAAGCATGTTCACATAGAGACAGAGACAAGCATATAAATGAACCCCCACCAATCACAAAAGACTCAAAAGACACATCCCCCACCAAAGTGTCAGCACAGGATTGGACAAAAAGAAGGAGGTTCCCACCGCATCAGGTGTGGCAAATTGTAATCTATTGAAGTTGTAATTACCTTAATCTGGAATAGCCAGTGTGGTTCAGGAACGCTATGTCGCATCCGGTGACCAAATAAGTCCACAAGGTGTCAGCGCTGGAGAGTACTAAAGCATCCGGGTAAAATTGTAAGTAGATGCATGGGGGACCCGTTAGTTTGCGGAACAAGCATGGTAGCCTATAGTTCCGGCATACCATGCCGCGATACGTCACGTCCGGTAGAGACCGGAAGTGACGAGACAGAAATGTGCGCCCGTCCGCATAATGCCACCGGCACCACATAAAGGCCCGGGGGCAACGTGAGGCACTCGGATAGTTAGAGTCAGTACTCAGAGGGCACACAAATCATAGTGGTACCAGGCCGGATGTAAACCAGTTATCGCTGCGGTCCGTCACTTCGGGTGGAAAATGTCTGTGTTATCTCTATACAAGTGTCACCTTTAATTGTAATCCTGCCTGTGATGATAATGAGATGACTACTGAAAAGTTTTCTCTGGAATTGGAAGTGTCAGACTATTATTAGGCTCAGTGGTCAGTGTGAAAACTTCCGGACATTAGGATTTTTTCATTTTTTAACATAGATCGTGAGAAGGACAATTATAAAATAATATGAAATAATAACATAATTTATCACAGATGGGCTTCAATCAAGATGCCGAAAAATCTCAAAGATGATCAAGAGAAATGGGAGGCCTTTAGAATCATATCTTTTGGTGCAGGAAAAAAGATGGATGGCCGAGGCTAGGATGCGGAGGTTGGGGGGCAATCCACTACTAGTGGGAGTATTTTATACTTTGCAGGTTCGCTGTTTGGCACTGCATAGAATGAAGAGGAAATGTGTGAAATATTAATCATTTCATACTTTGCCGTCCCATTTTGGGCATTCTATATAATGACTCATTTCACACATTGCCTACAACATATACATCACTGGGCTCCAAACTGTCATGAAATATGAACGGCCAATATGGCCAAAATAGCTAATTTTCCTATCATCGTACAAAAAACAAAATAGAAAGTAATCAAAACGATCAACAAAGTACAACTCATCCCACAAAAAATACCCCTTAGGGCTGAGTCACACGGGCGCATCAGCGCTCGTGTTACTGCGGGTAGCAGATGGCTGTACCTCAAGACGGTCTCTCTGCAGCGCCGGAGGAAAGAACATGTGACCGGCTTCATTGCCAGTCATGTGTTCTTTTATCAGCGCTGCAGAGAGACGTCCGTCTTCAGGTACAGCCGACTTCTTTCTACAGTAACGACGCAGTCACACTGGGGGCTGTGGTATGCAGTCCCTGGTCATATGATCACTGTTATCCATTAGATATCCAGCATGTAAAGTAAAAAAAATCATGATCATAGACATGAGCGGATATGAAATTATGTACCTAAGGCTCCCCGATTTATCCACGGACCTTACCGCAGCTTCTGCACATGCGCCTGTCGTCAAACTGTCGGACAGATGTGCAAAAGCTGCGGATTGCTGCAGTAATTTAAAGTCTCCTTGCTCTTGGCTACTAAAGGTGGCCAAGAACCTGCTGCAGTGACTGAGAGCCATGATAAGTGATCCCTGATCACATTGGATAGCGGTGATCACATAAAAGTTTTAAAAAGTTGAAGTTTAATTTTTCCTGAATGGTGAGGGGAGATGAAACGCTTTACCAGAGTCCTCCGCATTTGAACCCTGACGCGATTATCCTTCACGGACCTCTCCCGACTTCTGCGCATGCGCCTGCCGGCAGAATGACGGTTACATGCGCAGGAGCCAGCGAGGCTTAGGAAATGTAAAATTCCCGTGCTTCCGACTATCAAAGACAGACCAGAGCCTGGAGCAGTGACCGGTGGCCTCGTAGAGCGGTCCCCGGTCACACTATAAAAACTTAGCTATCTACCTTAGACTGGTCTCACATGACCAGATAGAAATTGCGGATTCTGTATGTCTTTGATCCGCGGCAATACGCAGATGAATCAAATGCAGTGGATTCCGCGATTCCGCTCACATTAGCCGGTCGGTACTATGTAAAACAGAACGGATATTTGCAACATAGAACCCATTGTGCTCTATGGTCGTGGATATACCTGCAGCCCATTCGCAATTACATTGTGTACGGGCTGCAGGTACCTAAGTGAGGGCCTGGGAAATATAAACAAAAAAAGGTGTACTGTGCATGAGTACTGTGAGTATGCAGTTATGTGCAGTATATTACGTGGCCGTACGCAGGGCCACAGCTGGCCTCACAACCGGCATCCGCTGCAGACCTCCGCAAGCTGATTCCACATACGGCCGTGTGAGCCCGGCATTATTCAGATCGCTACCTGTAATCTGTAATCTACAAGAAGCCCCGGGAACGCTCGCCTTCCTGCAGTTCCAGGAGCAGCTTGCTGTGCGCCTTCTCTGTGAGACCGCCGCACCTCAGCAAGCTTACGAAGCCTCATAGAGCTTCACATTCTTCACATGGACTGCACACAGCCGTGTTAATTCAACCTTCTAATTGATGGTGACAGCTAAGGACAGTTCTGATAATCATGCAATTCCTTTATGTAAAAAATGTGTCTTGGCATTCCCTTAGCTTGTTTTTGCAAAAAAATGAAAATCAAGATTAAAATCAAAAATTGTCCTTAAGTTTGAAAAAAAACGAAATTGTAATTTTTGATCTATCGCCGAGCCCTTGCACAAAGTTTAACAATTATCATGCTGCACATAGAAGCAGTTTATTATGTTTAGGAAGCAGAAATATTCGATCCCACCTGCTTGCATTAGCCCCACCAGCTGCCAATTTGAACACACCTACAACAGTTTTCCAATTTTTCCAGATTCACTTAAAGGGCGGATTCATACATGTGCATGTGGTTTTGCAAGTGTAACCTTATTTGGGGGTGGGTATATATAGTGACCCTTCCCAACAGGCTCTGGCGCAAACCCGTATGGCACACGGAGACCTGGTACCTTCGATAATTGAAAGAATGGATGTGACAGTGAGCTTTCTCTAGTCAGTGTCTCCATTCAGGATTGAGCTTTAGTGCTCTTGCACACAAATGTAGCGATTTTCCGTCGACTGTATCTATATATCCACAAATGGTCAATCATAGTTGCTAAGGAATTAGCAATCACCAAACAACAATACATAAAGCCTAGACCAGTGGTTCCAAACCTTTTTCAGCAATGGAGCACTTGATGTTTCCTTCACTCAGCTAGAGGAGTTGTGTGATACAGAGTCTTTAGCAAAGCGGATCCTCGCCTGCATAATATACACTCATTGTCAAAAAACAAATGCCTAGAATTGTACCTAATGCGGAGGCTACGAGAAGATATAGCTAAAGGAGATGAACAGGTGGAATCTCCGTGGGTAGAAAAACAGGGAGAAAAAAATAACAAAATCCTGATAGGGGTTTTCTATAGGCCACCAAAAGCAACAGAAGAAACTTAAAGGGGTTGTCCCGAGGCAGAAGTGAATTTTTTTTTTTGCCCAGTCCCCCTTCTAAAGCAAACATTACTATGCACAAGTTTAAATGGCTTTTAATGATGGTTTCTACTCACCGTTCCAGCGTTTCAGCAACTTATAAAATTTCTTCCAAGGTGCACCGGGGTTTTCTCCCATGGTGCACCGCGCTTGATGGAGCCCGACGTGCGCGCTCCCGAGACGCCGGTCACGTGATTCAGTCGATGACGTACTCGCGGGAGATGGGGAACTCTACTGCTTGTAATGCCTATTCCAGCCACCCCATTGGTTGGACGACACGACGAGCAGTAGGGAGGTGGAGTGATTTGAGAGGCCGTGCAAGGGAGGATTCAGCCACCACATGTTTCTCACTGCCATTTTCCATAAAGAAGCCTAGGTAAGAGCACCCGACCCACTCCCCGCAGCAAATAACCCCCTCCATCGAGCCCTCTATGTAGTCCCCGTTGATGCACTGTCTCAGCACCTCCTATATACTGCCTATATACTGACAATAATCTGCCTGCAACCTGCCTACTTACTGCTTGTAATCTGTCTGTAATCCATCCAACAATCTGCATACAATCTGCCTGCAATGTGCCTGTAATCTGCCTGCAATCTGCCTGTAATCCGTCAAACGATCGGCATACAATCTGCATACAATCTGCCTGCAATCTGCCTACTTACGGCTTGTAATCTGTCTACAATCTGCATACAATCTGCCTACTTACTGCTTGTAATCTGTCTGTAATCCATCCTACAATCTGCATACAATCTGCTTGTAATCTGTCTGTAATCCATCCTACCATCTGCCTACAATCTGTCTGCAATCTACCTACTGACTGCTTGTAATCTGTCAGTAATTCATCCTACAATCTGCCTGCAATCTGCCTACTTACTGCTTGTAATCTGTTTACAATCTGCATACAATCTGCCTACTTACTGCTTGTAATCTGTCTTTAATCCATTTTACAATCTGCATACAATCAGCCTACTTACTGCTTGTAATCTGTCTGTAATCCATCCTACAATCTGCCTACAATCTGCATACAATCTGCCTACTTACTGCTTGTAATCTGTCTGTAATCCATCCTACAATCTGCATACAATCTATCTGCATACAATTTGCCTGCAATCTGCCTACTTACTGCTTGTAATCTGTCTGTAATCCATCCTACAATCTGCCTACAATCTGCATACAATCTGCCTGCAATCTGTCTACTTGCTGCTTGTAATCTGTCTACAATCTGCATACAATCTGCCTGCAATGTGCCTGCAATGTGCCTGTAATCTGCCTGTATTCCGTCAAATGATCTGCATACAATCTGCCTACAATTTGCCTACTTACTGCTTGTAATCTGTCTGCAATCCATCCTACAATCTGCCTACAATCTGCATACAATCTGCCTGCAATCTGTCTACTTACTGCTTGTAATCTGTCTACAATCTGCATACAATCTGCCTGCAATGTGCCTGCAATGTGCCTGTAATCTGCCTGCAATCTGCCTGTATTCCGTCAAATGATGTGCATACAATCTGCCTACAATCTGCCTACTTACTGCTTGTAATCTTTCTACAATCTGCATACAATCTGCCTACTTACTGCTTGTAATCTGTCTGTAATCCATCCTACAATCTGCATACAATCTGCCTACTTACTGCTTGTAATCTGTCTGTAAACCATCCTACGATCTGCCTACAATCTGCATACAATCTGCCTACTTACTGCTTGTAATCTGTCTGTAATCCATCCTACAATCTGCATACACTCTCCATACAATCTGCCTGCAATCTGCCTACTTACTGCTTGTAATCTGTCTACAATCTGCATGCAATCTGCCTGTAATCTGCCTGCAATCTGCCTGTAATCCGTCAAATGATCTGCATACAGTCTGCATACAATCTGCCTACTTACTGCTTGTAATCTGTCTGTAATCCATCCTACAATCTGCATACAATTTGCCTGCAATCTGCCTACTTACTGCTTGTAATCTGTCTGAAATCCATCCTACAATCTGCCTACAATCTGCATACAATCTGCCTGCAATTTGCCTGCAATCCGTCAAATGTTCTGCATACAATCTGCATACAATCTGCCTAGTTACTGCTTGTAATCTATCTACAATCTACATATAATCTGCCTATTTACTGCTTGTAATCTGTCTGTAATCCATCCTACAATCTGCATACAATCTGCCTGCAATCTGCCTACTTACTGCTTGTAATCTATCTACAATCTACATATAATCTGCCTATTTACTGCTTGTAATCTGTCTGTAATCCATCCTACAATCTGCATACAATCTGCCTACTTACTGCTTGGAATCTGTCTGTAATCCATCCTACAATCTGCCTACAATCTGCATACAATCTGCCTACTTACTGCTTGTAATCTGTCTGTAATCCAACCTACAATCTATCTGCATACAATATGCCTGCAATCTGCCTACTTACTGCTTGTAATCTGTCTGTAATCCATCCTACAATCTGCCTACAATCTGCCTGCAATCTGTCTACTTACTGCTTGTAATCTGTCTACAATCTGCCTACAATCTGCCTGCAATGTGCCTGCAATGTGCCTGCAATGTGCCTGTAATCTGCCTGCAATCTGCCTGTATTCCGTCAAATGATCTGCATACAATCTGCCTACAATCTGCCTACTTACTGCTTGTAATCTGTCTATAATCCATCCTACAATCTGCCTACAATCTGCATACAATCTGCCTACTTACTGCTTGTAATCTGTCTGTAATCCATCCTACAATCTGCATACAATCTGCCTACTTACTGCTTGTAATCTGTCTGTAATCCATCCTACAATCTGCCTACAATCTGCATACAATCTGCCTACTTACTGCTTGTAATCTGTCTGTAATCCATCCTACAATCTGCCTGCAATCTGCCTACTTACTGCTTGTAATCTGTCTGTAATCCATCCTACAATCTGCCTACAATCTGCATACAATCTGCCTACTTACTGCTTGTAATCTGTCTGTAATCCATCCTACAATCTGCATACAATCTGCCTGCAATCTTCCTACTTACTGCTTGTAATATGTCTACAATCTGCATACAATCTGCCTGCAATCTGCCTGCAATATGCCTGTAATCTGCCTGCAATCTGCCTGCAATCCGTCAAACGATCTGCATACAGTCTGCATACAATCTGCCTACTTACTGCTTGTAATCTGTCTGTAATCCATCCTACAATCTGCATACAATTTGCCTGCAATCTACCTACTTACTGCTTGTAATCTGTCTGAAATCCATCCTACAATCTGCATACAATCTGCCTGCAATGTGCCTGTAATCTGCCTGCAATCTGCCTGCAATCCGTCAAATGATCTGCATGCAATCTGCCTACTTACTGCTTGTAATCTGTCTGTAATCCATCCTACGATCTGCCTGCAATCTGCCTACTTACTGCTTGTAATCTGTCTCCAATCTACATTTTATCTGCCTATTTACTACTTGGAATCTGTCTGTAATCCATCCTACAATCTGCATACAATCTGCCTACTTACTGCTTGTAATCTGTCTGTAATCCATCCTACAATCTGCATACAATCTGCCTACTTGCTGCTTGTAATCTGTCTGTAATCCATCCTACAATCTGCCTACAATCTTCATACAATCTGCCTACTTACTGCTTGTAATCTGTCTACAATCTGCATACAATCTGCCTGCAATCTGCCTGCAATCTGCCTGTATTCCGTCAAATGATCTGCCTACAATCTGCCTACTTACTGCTTGTAATCTGTCTGTAATCCATCCTACAATCTGCCTACAATCTGCATACAATCTGCCTACTTACTGCTTATAAT